>NC_079903.1:17007373-17115389 GCF_024868665.1 Triplophysa rosa | reverse complement strand
TCTTCTCTCTCTCTCTCTCTCTCTCTCTCTCTCCTCTCTCTCTCTCTCTCTCTCTCTCTCTCTCTCTCTCTCTCTCTCTCTCTCTCTCTCTCTCTTTCACTCACACTTGAGGTTTTGTTTCCCTATCATGTCACAGTCCATGCGTGTAATACAACCTGATTATTTACAACCCAGTGCTTTTGATAAATTAACTTCTGCATTGCGATGGTGCCGGTCTGTGATGAACTAATCTGGCCGTGTTTGATGCAGATGAAGGCAGGAGATGGGGTGACATGCTTTCATGTCCTCATTGCACAATGTTTGTTTCTGAAGGTGTTCTGGTTTGAAGTTTGTCATTCCATGCATGCTCCCATTGTCAATATTTGTCATCAGATGCCATTGTGTTGTAATTGTTATATAATATGATTGAGTGCTAAAACAAAACTGCGTTTATGTATGTGTTTATAACGTCATGCATCTGACCTGAAAAGTTTGTCTTCCACATCTTATGTACAGAGATACTTAGCAGTAAAGGTTCTTGAAATAATAAGTTGGTGGTCTATAAAAGACTTAAAGGGATAGTTCACTCCAAAATAAGAAGTCTTTCATCCTTTACTCCCCCCTTGTCATTCCAAACCTGTATGACTTTATTTCATCTGCAGAACACAAAAATGGATATTTTAAAGAACGTTTACAACCAAACAACATTGACCCTTATGGACTTCCATTATATTGACCCAAAATCACGAAGACATTTCTCAAAATATCTTCTTTTGTGTTTCACAGAAGAAATGGTCAAATACATGTTTTGAACAACATGAGTGTGAATAAATGATAACAGAATCTTTAGTTTGGGTGAATTATCCCTTTAAACTGCTTTATTTCACTGCACTGTAGTTGCATGTTGTACAATTGTCATTTACACTAGAAGTCAATCAAATATGGTATGCTTTACACAACCGATTGCTCCAACACCATAAAACGCTTCTTTTCCAGCCCATTAGGCTAATGTGTGGTGGTCTGGCTTGCTGTTGTCCTTTTTGCTCTGTTTGTCACCCATCTGTTTCCCCCTAGTGTTCTCAATGAACACGTGCATCTTTTAGGAGCACCAATGGGGTGTGAATGTACCGGTGCATAAAAGCAGCATAGCAACACCAATACAATGTGAGAACACCTGCATAGCAACACAGTGAATCTTTGGAAGAGCTGAAGCTATTGAGGCGGAAAATCTGCAGCAGTAAATGAGACCGATGGACTGTAATCGGAACTTAATATCATAACATTTACAGAAAGTACTATAACTTGATATTAATATTACTGTTGTATTCAATAAAACCATAATACCATATTAGTATTTAAAGGGATAGTTCACCCAAAAATGAAAATTCTGTCATCATTTACTCACCCTCAGGTTGTTCCAAGCCTGAATAAATTTGTTTGTTCTGCTGAACACAAAGGAAGATATTTGGAAGAATGTCAGTAACCAAACAGATCTCATCCCCCATGGGGTTTGGAACAACCTGAGGGTGAAAATTTTCTTTTTTGGGTGAACTATCCCTTTAATATACCTGTGGATAAGGGTTAGTATTAGATCTATATGTAGAGAGTATATACCTACTGACTAACTACTAGCTTTAACAGTTTAGTTATTCACTTCAAGTTCTGTAGCAATAGTTGATGTAGCCACTAAATGCTGGCTGAAATCCCACCGGATGGAGAGAGTTAGCTTTGAGGGAAATCAAAAGGCAAGAAATAGTTTTGTGGTTTATGTCCCAATATGACTCTGCTGTGACATTTCCTCTCTCACTTCTGGTGCATGCGTTGCACAGACCCGACATTCAAGCCTGTGCACACAGTAAACGTCTGTACGCGCTTTCTACCTAGTGTAGTGTAAATCACTGATCCCTGGGCAGTTTGTGAGTCTTTTAGTTGCACTGTGGCACTGACTGGTGAGTTTAATAGTGGGACCTGTTATTGGTATATGAAAATGGTAGTCATTCTGTAACATGGTTTGTTTCAAAGCAATGTGATCTTACCACCTGATACTAACGATTTGATACCATCACACATATTTGTGAGGATGATAAATGTTACAGACACTTTGTTTTCATCAAATTACAAATGTTACTTTGCTGAATGTGCTACATGCACATGGCATTTTAAAACATGTGGCAACACAAAATTGCTTTATTTTACAGCAGAATAAAAGTAAGGGTACAAACGGAGTAGTTACAGTGAGGAATTACTGATGTGAGCTCTGCATTTATGTGGTTGACAGTAGCTTCTTGTATTTTGCGTTTTAGGACGGCACCCAGTGACAGCAGCAATGCAGTAATATACAGACATATGTTTTGTTATTCTTGCTGTTTTCATGCCACCGTTGACTACTATAGTAGGAAAAATTTGATCTGTTGAACACAAAAGAAGATATTTTGAAGAATGTAGGAAAGCAAACAGTTCTGGGTACTTTTGACTACCATTGTCATTTTTCCTACTATGGTAGTCAATGGTGGCCAAGAACTGTTTGGTTCAAGCAAAAGCTTTGAATATATGAATTTATGATTAGTTGCGTCTTTATTATTACAAATAGAAGTCTGTTTTTCTCCATTGAGTGCTTTTATATGCTTGAAGATCTACATCGAGATTAGGGCAGTGGTGGAGCTGGAGGAACATTCCCAACATCTAATGTTTGGGAAGGAGCTGTTTCTTCTGAAAGAGAATCAAGATCTATAGACACTAAGGGTGGCAATGTTTTAACTACAGTGTCTTGAGATGGAGTCGCAGTGAGATCATCATTCTGATTGCCTGGTTCTTTAATATCCACTTTGACCGATTGGCTTTTGGATTCTACAGAGTCCCCAGAAGTCGGGCCTTGATGGTTTTCATTTTCTTCTGTCTTTGGTACATCTTCAACCTGTGTTGGTTCCCCATTGGGTCCTTGGACGTCATCCTGATAATGATTGCCAAATGTGCTGCTTCCTTGCAGTATGTCCCCCATGAACACTTCCTCGTTCGTGTCCTTCCAAAAAGTCAGATGTTTGGAGAGCCGTTGGGGAAGGTATTTGGAGATCTGGCCGAAGCCTCGCCTGTCGACGGAGTCAGACTCCTCAATACTCGGCAGGTTAGGTTGAACGTCGGTTTCCAGGAACGGCGAGGGTCCAGCCCACTCAGGATGATCTAGCTGCTTTTTTTGTAATTTTCGTTTTCGTACCAAAATGTATAAGATGGCTATGAACATCAATACAAAAGTTGTGCCTATTATAGCCGCCACAGCCGTTCCAGGGTTCTTCCTCTGGTTGTTGTTGTTCGGTGAAGGAATCGCACCCTCAGTGGTGGTCGTCAGAGTTGTTGTGAATATCTCCACCGGCTTGCTCGTAGATGTCTTTACGTCAAATCCAGTTGGCCTTTCAGTTGTAATTTGTTTCAGTGTGGTTTTCATACTCTCCGTCTCTTTTAAATCTGTCACGGGTGTTACTGTAAAGGTGTGAGTGTGTGTTGTGGGGCTGGACTGGACTGTAGTGTCCAGTGTCGACTGAGGGGTATGAAGATCACCGTTTGCGCTGGTTTTGGTGCCTTCCACACCTGTTACGTTTGGATGCGTGTTTGTAGTTGAAGATGGTATGTCCTCTGTGGTTTCCTGTGTCTTATTTTCCATTGCATCCAAAACCCTTTTGGTGGTTCTTTCATCAATTTTCGTTGTATTTGGGATAGCTTGCGGTCTGAGGCTGCTTGGTAGTTCCTTTTTTAAAGTCGTTCCTTCCGGTTGTGTTTGCATCGGTGTTGTCAAGTTGTGTCCATTGTCATCTATATTTCTTTTTCTCCTCTGATTCACTACATAAGCTCTGGAAGTCTTCACGCTGATACGCCGCTCTGATTCACTTGTGAGGTGTTGCGTCTGAACGCTTCTTGAAAGTGAAACCACGTTTTCTTTTCCAGCATCAGTAGAGTATTGCCTAAGTCCTGATGGCCCTTCTGCTACATGTGTAAGCCTCTGGTGTTCAGTGATATGCTCGTTGTTCCTCTTGATATTAATAGCTGGTGTTACTTTACTGTTTAGTCTCCATGGTAGCGAGAAAACCAAGACGACGACAAGTGGGCATGAAACAGTCCTCATTTTGTTTATAAAGATATCTTGTCGGAACACCTTGCAAAAAAGACATTTTTCTATATGAGACCATGTTATTCTCCAGCAGTTTCTCTTGACAACGTGCAATAAGCTCTGAATAAAACTCTTTACTCTTTACAGAGTTTAACTTGCAGAATGTATCATGTCAGTACAACATTACTTCATTTTTCATTTTATTCATTACTAATTTTTGAATACATTTTGATGGCAGTGGTAGCATATAGAATGTTATGATAACTTTGTATTTAGCTTTTCAGTCAAAATAGCAGTAAAAATGAGTTAACACACAGTAACACACCGTAGCTGCTTTGTACACTATAATTGTCGTTATTCACTAAAAATTAGCTATAGAGATGTTAATAAATGGATGGCTTATTCTAGATAAGAAAAGAGATTATTTACATACCCCGACCGCCTCAGAAGCATTTGCTGAAGACTGAAGTGTTTGCTGGTGAATACGGAACTTTTACTCAACAGGAAATGAAAGCTATGGTTGCATTCGTTTTTTGCTAAAAGCTGTTTTTTGTCTGTGGTAACGGTGTGAGAACGGACGCTTTTTGCGACAAGGGCATTTTCTGAATCAGTATATGAGTTTCATTATTTACTGTTTTAGTCATTTAAAAGTAATTTAAATGTTTTTATAAGAACTGCCATTATAGATTTGCACATCGTGTAAGAACATTTTCAGCAGAAGTTGTCTGAAGGCATATGATCTCATGACTGTTTGCGTAATCCTCAAAAAGTTCCTTTTGTATGTGAATCTAAACAATGGAATTTATCTGTAATAAGAAAGGAAACATTTCGTACAGTGACTTATGATGAAGGACAGTTCTTTATCTTAAAAAAACTAGGTACAATGGTTTTTTATCGTTAGCATTTTATTTTGTTGAAGTACAAATAGGGAGTAAAGTATTGGATGTCAGAGAATGAGAAGTAAAAAATGGTTTGTGAGGCCTTTCAAACAGTCAGAATGCTCAAGGGTTCCAAGAATTGAAACTGCTTTGCTTTACCGTTTAACAGTCTTAAAAAATATATATACAAATAGTATGTTGCCCTCAAATTTATAATGCTGTACACATTGTGTTATTCACAAAAAAGTAATTCCATCATTGGGTTTCTCTTTTTTTTGCCTTTGTCCATTGTCCAGGCAAACTCATTTTCTTCAACCCATTGGCTTTGCCATCAAATCTACATTCTTTTGCTTCTTTCCTGACAATTTTCTAAGTTGAACACATTCATAGTTAGTTGCTAGTTAAAATCTATGTTATAAAATCGGTTAAACATGTTAAATGAAGTTTGTAATGTTGTGCTTTTGCCGTTATAAAAAACATTATTCAAAGAATTTATTTAAGATCTTTTTTTTTTCGGAAAGTTTGAGTTGAAAGTAAAGAATATAATTATACCACTGCCGCTGGTACAATATCACACTGTTTTCCAGCAGACATCTGACATCACACCCCCACAAAAAAACCCTTTGCATTATGCTTTAAACCATTAGAGGCATGTTCTCCAAGTTTACAGGATTTATGCAGGAATCTCTTGATGATGAGCTCTGGATGGTTGCTTGGACACTTTCAGAGTTATGAGCGCTGTTTGTTGTAGAGATGTACTGGCTTGAACCGGCCTCTCCATCCTGAACCTCTTCTTCTTCTCCATCAGTCTTGACTTCCTCCAGAAGAACGCTGGTTTCACACGGGCCCACTATGCCTCCCTCTCTTATGTCGGTACCCCAGTAACCCGTCCCGCTCACTAGGTCGGCGTTACTTCGTGATGGACGAGGGGCCCGACGGCGACGTTTCAGTCTGGAGACGTTGCACGCCAACACTATAGTGGTGGTTAGAAGGATCAGAATGACGCCACCAGCAGAGGCGGTCACTATAAATGCCAGCTGGGCGTCAATAAAACAGATGATCTCTGACGCTCTGGTTGGAGGCATGCTAGATGGTGATGCAGTTGAATTATTGAGGTCTGAGATGGTGTTGTTGTTCATTGTGAATCTGTGAAACAACGTGTTGATATCTATGAAACATATCATTAATAAGTTTGGAAGTGAATTACACAACACTGTTATTTTTCAGGTTCTGTTGAACATTTTAGTCCACATTACACAAAGGGAACACAAAACATGTCAGTGATGTTTTATGATTTAACAACTGAAATTGTATAATAAAAATGTTAAACACTTATAGTTTAAGTTCTGCCATCAGTTTTAGAAATTCTTGAAGGGATAGTTCACCAAAAAATAAACATTTTGTCATCATGTATTTACCCTCATGTCATTCTAAACCGGTATTTTCTTCTGTGGAACACAAAGGTATTTTGAGAAATGTCTCAGTGGTTTTGTGTCCATACATTGGAAGTCAATGGCCTGCGATGTTGTTTGGTTACCGTCTTTTTTCGACATGTCGTCATCCGTGTTCCACATACGAAAGAAAGTAGTACAGGTTTGGAATGACATGAGGGTCAACATTGTATTTTTTGGGGTGAACTATCCTTCACTTACACATTAGCTTCAGAGATAAACTGGGTGATATAATAGATACTTACGGAAGTGGATATAAGGTCTTGCTTGAGGAGCTTGTCCGGAGAGCTGGATGTTGAACAATGAACTGAAGCAGTGATGCTCAACGGTTTTCAGATGCACAGTCACTTCCTGTCCGCCTCCTTTATGATTTTATTTAGATGTTTTTTCAGTTGAATAGTTACCTGTGGTTTTGAGAGGAGAACGCAGTGTTATATTTACATAAGAGGTTTCTGTTCATATGACTTTGTTACATCTAACGTTTGCTATTTGAAGCCATAGTTACAGCCTTCTCTCCTATGATGGGTCTTTCCAGCTGTTTGTTTGCCATTTTGACACTTGACCCCATATTTGCACAAACCAAAGGTCTGAATTCCTAAAAAAGATTTTTGCATTCTCTCCCAGGTTCAAAACCGGACAGATCAATGGGGATCTTCTCATTTACCACGTGCTGCTAACCCTTAAGCCTTACTATGCCAAACACTATGAGATCGTAGTGGATCTTACCCATGTGGGCCCCAGTAACCGCTTTAAGACGGATTTCTTGTCTAAGTGGTTTGTGGTCTTTCCTAACTTCGCCTATGAGAACGTGGCAGCCGTGTACATCTACAACTGCAACACTTGGGTACGAGAATACACCAAATACCACGAGCGACTGCTGACCGGCCTTAAAGGAAGCAAGAAGCTGCTGTTTATCGACTCGCCCGCACGTCTAGCCGAGCACATTGAGCCGGAGCAGCAGAAGCTGCCTGCTGCTACGTTGGCTCTGGAGGAGGACCTCAAAGTGTTTCACAATGCCCTGAAGCTTGCACACAAGGACACAAAGGTGTCCATCAAGGTAAGAACTCGGTGATATGGGTTGTCAAATTCTGGTATTACGCTTTAAGTGTTTTTTCAAACAATATGAAGTTAAATGGCTCATTCACACAGTTTCTGTGTTATTTTTACTTGTCGGTGTATGTACAAAAGCGTCAGACGGATGTTTCTGGTCTTGTTGCATCTGTTTTTTCCTGTGCCATAAGTGCTGCATGGGGTGTTGATATTGGTTTAGCTTTTTAAAACCACCCCGGGACTTGTAAAGTTCCGTTCTGTTGAACTTCATCTGGTTTTCTTTAATGCAAGAACACACCTTTTTTATGACTCTAAAGTCGGCCCTATGTTCTTTAACTTTTCTGTTTTCTGGCTGATTTCTGTTTTTAGTTATTTAAGCTGCAATCTGTAACTTTTGCCTCTCTATCGCCGTCTCTGTTTAAAATATACAATTGCACCTTTCAATGGGTTAATGAAAAGCATAATTATAAGCTTACCGTTGCACATCAGGGTAGGTTAACAAGACCATTTTCAGCACTGATGTTTATTTATATGCCCAATAAATGCATTTTTTAACAAAAATATTAAAGATGGCAGCTTTAACTTATTATCCTCTTTTTACCCAGGTGGGCTCAACAGCCGTACAGGTGACCTCCGCCGAACGGACACGGGTCCTGGGCCAACCCGTGTTCCTTAATGACATATACTACGCGTCTGAGATTGAGGAGATATGCCTGGTGGATGAGAATCAGTTCACGTTGACCATCGCAAACCAGGGCACCCCTCTCACGTTCATGCATCAGGAGTGCGAAGCCATCGTTCAATCCATCATCCACATCCGCACCCGCTGGGAGCTCTCCCAACCAGACTCCATTCCCCAGCACACCAAGATCAGGCCTAAAGATGTCCCTGGAACCCTTCTCAACATCGCCCTGCTCAACCTGGGAAGCTCCGACCCCAGTTTGAGGTGAGCGCCATTCTCCTTCTCAAAGCATCATGGGATTTTGAGTTTTTGATAGTGCTGAGGTTGTTGTTTAGACTTGAAAATTTGGGGTGAATGGTTCGATGGATCCCTTATTTTGACAAAAGTCTTATTAGGACAAAGGGCCTTTGATTTGCAGGCCTGTGTCTTTGTTGTGTACTGATTAGAAATTCTAATACTGCTCCTTTGTGTCTTTAGTTCAGCTGGGGTGGCTCTTGAACTTGCCGTCCCGAAGCCAGTTTTACAGTGCTAGGATCGTAAACTTATATTTGCATGACAAGTTTGCGATTCTAGGACTTTGCCTAATTTTGGAAGATAAATCATAATCATAATGCTGACGTGAAAACCTTCTTATAACTTCTGCTTTTATATCGCCATCTTTGTTTGAAACCTTAAATTGCAGGTTACTTTATTTATTTACCTTTATATGGGTTGAAGTCAGATCATCAAACTATTTCCCGCTAAACCATACCTGACACTCCATCTCACTTTAGTTTGCGAATCAGGGTGACGTTAGGAGATAATTTTAAACGCAAATTTAGCTATTTGCTTGCTCAGTAACTTAATTTTGTGCATTTTAGTTCTAATTGAAATACTGCTATATTGTGCCTGCACTTCAGCAGCGGTTGCTCTTGAACTTCCCGTCGCAACGTCATACAGTCCTAAAATCGTAAACTTGATATTTGCATGACAAGTTTATGAATCAAGTACTTTTAGGCTAGTCTGATTTATGAAGAGAGTAAAATCGTGTCTCAAATAACTTCAGTGCTAACTAAAATTCATTTACCAGGTCAGCTGCGTACAATCTCCTCTGTGCCTTAACCTGCACCTTTAACCTGAAGATTGAAGGCCAACTCCTGGAAACATCTGGTTTGTGCATCCCAGCCAACAACACCCTTTTTATAGTGTCCATTAGCAAAACGCTAGCAGCCAATGAACCCCACCTCACTCTGGAGTTTCTGGAAGAGTGCATCTCTGGCTTTAGCAAATCAAGTCAGTATCTGAATTCACACTCATTATATAAGGAACCGTGTTCATTTTAAATCACTCTGAATACACTTTGTTGATTACAAAAGCTTTTAGAAACTTGAAAATTGTTTTCTTTCTCAGGTATTGAGCTAAAACACCTGTGTCTGGAGTACATGACTCCATGGCTGCGTAATTTGGTGCGTTTCTGCAAACACAACGACGATGCTAAAAGGCAGCGTGTCACGGCCATCCTGGACAAGCTCATCACAATGACCATTAATGAGAAACAGATGTACCCATCCATACAGGCGAAGATATGGGGCAGCTTGGGTCAGGTATGCCCTCTACCTTTGCAGAACACATTGCCCTGATTTAATGTCCTTTTCATTAGCTGATTCTATCCGATAATTTCATAATGTCAACAACATGACCCTTGAATGATAAATGGCTTCAGATGGTAACAGTGCTATGTATTTTGCCTGTGTTTAGGAACTCGAAAGCAAATTGCAGTGGTTCTGTCAAAGTCAGCAATTACAGATTTGCCTTTACGACGTGTGTTTATAGATCACAGACCTGCTGGATGTGGTGTTGGACAGCTTCATAAAGACCAGTGCTACTGGCGGTTTGGGATCTATCAAGGCTGAAGTGATGGCTGACACAGCTGTGGCACTGGCCTCAGGAAACGTCAAGCTGGTGTCCAGCAAGGTAAGTGTTTACCACTTATGTCATGAAATACTGTAATACTTAGGATGTATTTTATTTGTAAAATGTTCATATAAAAATATATTTTAATATGAAATCAGTTACGAGTATACTCAGATAGAGTAAACTAAAACCAGCGTTCTGACTTGCATTGCACGTTTTAAGGAAATGGAAATGCAACACAACCAAACCCATAAAACCAACCCCAAGCTTTGATCTGTATCTGGTATTTTTAGTGCTGCTTGTTGCGAACAATTACAACTGATGCTTCTGTTTTTCTCAGCAGTTTGTCTAAAGATTTGCTTAAGATCGCAAATGCTCAATCTGAATAGTGTATTATTCAAATTCAATTCCAGTTTAACATCAAAAAGCTTACACAGCTGTATAATTTCATCATCTAAGCTTTTCATCTTTAGTATCATAACAAAATAAGAAAGTGTAGTGTTTGATACTTTCTACGCATATATATATATTTAAATGTATTTAAAATTGGTGTTTCGCCTTTTCCAACAGATTGGAATCTCTCATTTCTATATATCCTTCACTACTTTCGGTCAATTAGCTTTTATTGTTTGTTTTCTTGTTAACACATCTTAAGTCTTCCAGCGTTCATTTCTAGCCCACTAACACTTTAAAATAGATTTCCACTTACCGTTGAAAGTGTTTCTGGCCCTTGTGTTCCTCAATCATTCCTCTTGTGATCTTATCCACGCTGACCAGCTCTTCTGCCCAGCATCTATTATCTTAAGTGTTTGTACACAAATGCTCAATTGGTACGTGTGTGCGCGGCGACAGACAATAGTTAACCAGCCGAGCAGTCGCTCCTATTATATGGGCAACTGTTAGTCACTACACTCAATGGACGTCATTGTGAGACGGTTAACAGAAAGGACAGACACTCTCATCAATCCGTTAACTCTAATGTCTCGGGGTTTGTGCAGTGATGTTTATCAGATATCCTGTTTCTCAATTACTTGGGAATATTTCATATTTTTTCTCCTAAATTTTTAACTATGCTGAGTATATGTGAATATTGTTTGGTTAGCATGTGCCAGCCACTGCTGATGTCACATTGAGCCAGTTTCTGGAGCACAAGGGCAGTCTTTGTGCAGCTGGTGCGTCTGCTCTTTCTAACACTCGTACAGCAGAGCGGCTCTGAGGTTAAATGAGGGATCGAGTATAATCTTATTGAGATAGCTATGAAAGCCAGTTGCAAGTCATGTTTAGGTACGTCACACAGAGCAAAGATTTCTGTTTTGTTTTGCTGTCGCAAGACTATGTACATTCATACCACTCAACCCTATGTGTGTTGTGCATTGAAATGTCCATACAGTGAATAAATATAACTACATATGATAACTAGAATTTTTATATGCTGCATTAAACCACACCTCCAGTAGGCTATAAGGTGCTTTGCTGTGTATATAAAACCCCCAAATTGCTTTCGAAATGTATCGTATTTCTCTTTCAGGTGATTGGCCGTATGTGTAAGATCATCGATAAGACGTGCCTATCTCCCACCCCAACCTTGGAGCAACATCTGATGTGGGATGACATTGCTATCTTGGCCCGATACATGCTCATGCTGTCCTTCAACAACTCTTTAGATGTAGCAGCTCACCTGCCGTACCTGTTCCACGTTGTCACACTGCTGGTGGCCACCGGCCCGCTGTCCCTCAGAGCATCAACACATGGTCTTGTTATTAACATCATACATTCCCTCTGCACCTGCTCGCAGCTCAACTTCAGCGGTGAGAAACAAATGGGATAGCATATTCCTGATCCTGAAAACGTGATGGTTTTACGCTTGTGATGTTATTTTTATATCATGCCAGTTTTAGTGTCATTTTGTAATTTGTCATCTGCTTTTGTCATTTTATTATTTATTTATATTTAATTGTTTTTTATATTGATAATATATAAGTTTAAGTATTTTATTTTAGTTAAAAATTTAGTTTAGTTTTTTTTTTGAAGGGATAGTTCACCCCAAAATGAAAGTTTTGTCATCATTTACACTCTCTCTCTCTCATCATGAACCATTTTAAACATCTATGACTTTGGTTCTGTTTCTGCAGAGGAAACTAAACAGGTGCTGCGACTGAGTCTGACCGAGTTCTCCCTTCCCAAGTTCTACCTGCTGTTTGGTATTAGTAAGGTGAAGTCTGCAGCAGTCATAGCCTTTCGCTCCAGCTACAGGGACCGATCGTTCTCACCCGGGTCCTATGAGAGAGAGACATTTGCTCTGTCCTCCCTGGAAACAGTAACAGAAGCCCTGCTGGAGATCATGGAGGTCAGTTGCTATAAATGCTTCCTCATTTGTAAGTCACTTCAGATAAAAGTGTCTGCTAAATGAATAAATGTAAATATAATATGAAGATGAGAGCTTTAACTTTTTTTATAACAATACAGACTCTGCTAGTGTCATTTTGTGCGTATTTACAGCACTATAACGATCACTTAAAGGTCATGAATTTCACGGACAATTTAGTTTATGGCTCGTATACAGGGATGTAGGAGCAATCTGATAAGTGTGGGCGGGGCATTACAAACCTTATCAGATAGAGTCATGAATATTAATTAGACTATATCTTTCTCCTAGTATCCTTGATTATAGGATGCTCCACCCCTGGCTCCTTAAATTTGTATTTAAAATTTTGTTTTTATCATCAGGCTTGTATGAGGGACATTCCCGGATGCAAATGGCTGGATCAGTGGACTGAACTTGCTCAAAAGTGAGTTTGCAATTTCTGTAGTTTTAAAGTAGTTCACTTCAAAATAAGCCCCCATTGACTTTCCATAGTAGGAATAAAAATTACTATGGAAAGTCAATAGGGGCTTATATTGAAGTGAACTACTCGTTTAAAAATGGTCTTTTTAAGAGTAAAATCACATGCTTCTCTCTTAAAATCACTGAATATCTATGATTTATGTTGTATTGTCTGTTTATAGGTTTGCCTTCCAGTACAACCCATCACTTCAGCCTCGAGCTCTGGTGGTGTTCGGCTGTATCAGTAAGCGGGTGACTCACGGGCAGCTCAAACAGATCATCCGTATTCTCAGCAAAGCCAGTCCTCTTCTCAGCATCGATCGGGTTTGTCCTCTTTCTCTATTATTCATCAAACTCCTCTCTATCAAACCTCTGCAAAGGTTTTTGGTGATATTTAGCTTATATTTTAGTCTAGTTTATTATATTTTTGTCCATTTTTTTATCACTTTCTCCTATCCCAGTGTAATGTGCAGATATCTAATTCCTATTGATTTTCCCAAAGCTGTAGTTTCCTTCAATAAATCTCATTGAAATTGGGAAGAGAATTTTGACTCTTCAAGAAATAGTTTCTATATGCCGTATGTTCTTGTGATTCAGCACTGCGCTAGTCTAACTGCTGTCACGCTCTGTCTGATGAATGCTGTTCACACACAGGGGTTGGAGAGCTGCTTAAAGGGTCCGGACAACTACAACAGCCAGGTTCTCATAGAGGCCACGGTCATCGCACTTACCAAACTACAACCTCTCCTCGATCAGGTGCAGTCGTGTTTCAGTTTTTCAAAAAACACACAAGCAGTTAAGTTCATAATTCTGTCTAAACATTAAACAAATACTTCACTTTTCATGTAACAGGATAGTAACATTGTCATTTAGGATTTTGAGTGTGTATTAGTTTGGAAGGAAAGAAAAGCTAATGTGTATAGTGGTGTGCAGGATTCTCCAATGCATAAAGCTCTGTTCTGGGTGGCTGTGGCCGTCCTCCAGCTGGATGAAGTGAATCTGTATTCCGCCGGTACCGCCCTACTGGAGCAGAACCTGCACACGCTGGACAACCTCCGGGTGTTTAATGATAAGGTACTGAACTATAATAAATGTTAAACACATTTGGTCACATACTGAATAGGCGTGTTTCAACCAGAATGTTGTTGTTCAGACATCCCATAATCCTGCATAAGGCTGTTTACACCAGTGACGATGTGAATGTAAATGTGTTCTTAATGTGAACAGACCTCAATTCGCTTGTGAATCAGACCAAACCAGAGCTTGCCAAACTTCAGCAGGGTAAGGGTCCCCAAAGACATAACAATAAGGCCCCCCATATTACTTTTTTCTTGGTTGTAAAATGTATATTACACACAAGATTATAAAATCTCTTTAAATAATCAACATTTATTATCTGTTAAGGGTTTCATGTTAATTGTTTGTCCTCCAACTTGACATTAAAGTATTTGTAATATGAAACTGTAGTAAAATTTCTATTTAGTATATTATTTTTGAATAATACCATAGTAAATAAAATATATAAACACAATAAAATAAAGTCTCTTTAAATAATCAACAATAATCAGTTGAGGGTTTTATCCCACATTTAAAAAAAAATCTATAATTTAAATTAAATTATTTACTATTGTAAATTGTATTGAAATTTGATGGTATAATAGTGTTTTTGAATATTGCTATAGTAAATATTAAAGTATATTAGAGTTTTTAAATATAGTAAATACTATTGTATACTAAAGTATTTTTTCTTGTGGGCTACCACAAAATGTGCTTATGTTCTGGTGATGGTAAGATGATAATAAATACATTGTATTTGTAATCCATAATGATGCATCCTATTTACAAATGAAATCAAAATGTGTAGCAGAAGCTATAGAGTCAGTTCTTAAATATTTTTGCAGGACAATTAATAACTTTAAATATTTTATATAGAATATTTTAACATTTCGATACGCACAGTTTGGGAAGCACTGGATGAGACCGTTTTAGTTAAATGTATTGTGCTTTTAGAAACCAAAGCATTGTTGTTACTTATTATTCATATAAATGTTTCACTCATGTGCAGAGCCCTGAGGAGGTGTTCATGGAGATCCGGAAGCCGCTGGAATGGCACTGCAAACAAATGGACCATTTTGTGGGACTTAACTTTTCCTCCAACTTCAACTTTGCATTAGTGGGGCACTTACTCAAAGGTAAAGATCAGATGCACTGTGGTGTTCTTACAGGCCTGTTTATGCAAGTCAGCACTGGCTTTATGCCATTTTTATCACCAATAGAGCTCCGGAGGTCACGTGACCCATTCTCTTTACACCACCATACTGGCAGGCAAGGACAGCCGGAAGCGAATATGAAATGAATGGCGCGCCAGCATGAGTTTCAAAGCAACAGAGTTCACTGTGCACTTTTATTCAAAAGACATAGACATGTACATAGCGTCCGACATGTTCGTATGACATTAAAGAACCGTGAGAGCGATCGCAATTAGCTTGTTCAGGTGTGTTTTATTAGTGTTGGGGCTGGACTCGACAAGAAAATGGATCTCGCGAGCCAGATTTGAGTATCAATGCAATAAAGGAACAGATAGCATTCCTTACCTGCACTATCCTGATATCTAACATTACAACTACCTCATCAACTTTCCCTCGTCCTACTCCGGAGACTTTTCAAAAAGCCTACAAAGCCTGGAGAGGTACAAATAGAAGCAGTCTAATTTTGTATAAAATATTCAACTTTGGAGTCTGCCGGCTAAAACCTGCTTCGTCTTCATTGGACGGGTTAGTCAACTGTGTTGTTAGCCAACGTCGACTCTAGCTGTCCTTGTTTGTATAGCCAGCATAGCTAAATCGCTGTGAGTAACTTTACAGTAGACATTATTCATGAAATCAAAATAAAATGATTTCCCCTTTGCTTTCTCCCGCCTGTGCTGGCATCCTGGCGCACAGCAACTGTACACCATGTTGAAATTTCTCAAGTTCTAAACATAAATATTGGTGTTTTAAATATTGTTCGACCACTGTCGGTATCAATGCTGCAGCCGCTCTAGCGCTCTCCTGAATGCCTTCCAAAATGGCGGAGTTTAGATTGCGTGACGTCAATCTCCGGAGCTCTATAGGATCCTTTGAAATTCTCCAGCTGTATGACTGGCCTCATCTGTGCTTGTATTTTTGTATCGACAAACCAATTCATGTTTTTTTAGCCGTAATTTGAATGTCACAGAATGGCTCGACTGCAGTCAATCGCTCAAGTTTTAGTCATGCCTTAAAGTTAGATACAAAAAAAATTCTTCTGTCTTCTGGTGAAGGGTACAGACATCCTTCCTCCACCACAGTGGCAAGAACAGTTCGTATCCTGCACACGCTCCTGGGACTTGTGGGAAAGCACCTCAGCTGTGATAAGTTTGAGGTGAACACACAGAGCGTCGCTTATCTGGCAGGTAAGCTAAACCAAGCACAGCCTACACTGAACATTCTGGAATAAAGTCTGAATTCTGAGCTTAATGTGTTTTTTTATAGCTTTGCTCACGGTATCCGAGGAAGTAAGAAGCCGCTGCAGTCTAAAACACAGGAAGTCATTACTGCTCTCAGACGTCAGCATGGAAAATTTTCCGATGGACACATACACAGTCTTTGACGCTGATCCTGGATGCAGGTGAGATCTCCGTTTTCTTCTTATGACATGTGCTTCCTGTTCCAACCGCACCGTATTGATTTTTTTATGTTACTTGCATATTTTGTTTGTTCTACTAACACTTTCTTATGTGTCAGACTGGTGCTAGAAAACCAGCCCTGGGCTTCTCCAAAAGTGTCAGAGCGTAGCCTCGCACCGCACTACTCCACCATGGGGCAGACCAGCCTTCGCCCACGCAAATCCATGAGCGTGGACATGGGCCAGCCATCGCATGCCAATGCAAAGAAAATACTGGGTATGAACACAGTCTAAAGTAGTAGAGTTTCGTTTTTTGTTTGTTTGTACACGAACACTTAACACATATTCTGGTTTATCACAGGCACCAGAAAGAGTTTTGATCACCTGATATCAGATTCCAAAGCTCCAAAGAGACCAGACATGGAATCGGGCATCACCACACCTCCAAAGATGAGGCGGGTTTCTGAAAACGATTATGAGATCGGTAAGGGGGTCTTCAGGCACATCTAAATGAAATAAATGAGAAGATTGCCATAAACATTATAATCTTTCCATTTCAGAAACGCAGCGAATAGCAAACTCACATTTACGGAAAGTGTCCATGTCTGAGTCAAACGTCCTCCTAGATGATAAAGTTCTCACAGACCCGAAGATCCAGACGCTGCTCATCACCGTGCTGGTACATGCTCCATATCTGCTCCTTATATCATTTCTTTTATTTTTGTGTATATCATTTTGGAGGTTATTTAACTGTATGTATGTATTTTTTGCAGGCGACGCTGGTAAAATACACCACAGATGAGTTCCATCAGCGAATCCTGTATGAGTATTTGGCCGAAGCCAGTGTGGTTTTCCCCAAAGTTTTTCCTGTGGTGTAAGTGAGATCCATTAGAAATGTGCCCATTCTGAACATATTTGCAAGGATTAAGGGTTCAACGCCAGCGTTATAGATTTTTTTTGAGAGAAAGGAAGTAAATTAGAGCTTTAGGAGGTACTTGAGTTTACCGGGAGCCTAGACAGAAAACTGACTGCTGAGGGATTGTAGCCCTTTCTAAACAGCTAAATATAAATAAAGATGGAAATGTGATCACAGGGATGCATACCCTGAGATCATCTGCCTAAAGAATACACATAAATACATATAAAGCAAACACAGAGAACTAGCACATTGACTTTTATGGAAACATATTTGAGAAATATGGCTTTGTATGTCACCAACTAGGACCTCAGCTTTGTTTTTGGGTCCTGATCAGGGTTGTTGTTGCGATAATACATTTTCCCTTATTTAACACTTGAGTATTTAACACTTTTTTATGATTTGCTGATAAATGAACAAGCACTGTACACCCTTGCCATTAGTATACATCATGTATCTCTTGTATAGCCACAACCTGCTGGACTCCAAGATCAGCACTGTCCTCTCCATGTGCCAGGACCCGAACCTCCTGAACCCGGTCCACGGCATCATTCAGAACGTGGTCTATCACGAGGAGTCGCCCCCACAGTACCAGCCGTCCTGCTTACAGAGTAAAGTCTTGGCAAATGCTTTCTCACAATCCTGAGAGGGAGCGTTTAAAGTGCATCCTCCAGTTTTCCACATAATGTGAATTTCAACCCATGTCTCTCTCTCACAGGCTTTGGTTTCAATGGACTTTGGAGGTTTGCCGGGCCCTTCTCTAAGGTATGATTAACGGCTCATATAAACGCCTTGTGTTTTCCGACCAAGTGCAGAGAAGAAATTTAGCTCTGCGGTGTCTCTGCGGCTTTGCAGATTTATTGACCAAAACGGCCTCCCCAAACATCTCCCAAACCCATCCGGTGTGTCCTGACTATTACTGTCTTACAGTACTGTGGGCTTTAATAAGGCAGGGATGTATTGCTTATGTATTTTTGCCTTGGATCTTCAATAAGGCCAAAACAGTGGTGTTTGAATCATTGTCGCTTGTTTTGGTCACGTAAATACTGACTGGTCACTTTGGGATAAATCTCACAAAATCTCATACAAATATATTTTGGTTAGCTGTGATTGATAACAACACAATACTGAATTTATTTTATACTGATTTTAATCAAATAAAAATACAAAATCATATATTTAGGTCTGGTTTTGTTCTTGCTTTCTCTCCACCAGCAAACTCAAATTCCAGACTATGCTGAACTGGTGGTTAAGTTCCTAGATGCTTTGATTGACACCTACCTTCCTGGCATAGAGGAGGAGGGAGGGGAGGAGTCACTGCGCACGCCCACCTCCCCGTATCCGCCCACCGTCCAGAGCCAGCTCAGCATCACGGCCAACCTTAACCTGTCCAACTCCATGACATCACTTGCCACCTCACAACACTCGCCAGGTCAGTCCTCACTTCGTACATTTCGCGCCTATTATGACACACGTTTACTCACTTGTTAACTTTTGCACATACGTATTTACAATTGCAGTGAGAGATTGTTTGATTAATTTTGCAGATTTCACTTTTCACACGCTACTCACACATATAAAGGTGATTAGTGACGTGTGAGATGCAAAATAACTGTTCTAACACCTCGGGTTGTGACTAACATTGCCAAAAAGCGAAGTTATAGCCTCTGTTATTTGCTTCTTGTCATTTGCCACCAAAATGGAAGCCCCGCCCATGCTTTTTTATTAGCCAATAGTAGGGCTGCACGATTAATCGCAATTCCCATTCAAATCGTGATTAACTCGATGTGGCTATTGCGATTGTGAAATCGCAAAGACTGCGATTATGTTTTATGCGCTGCTTGTTCGAGAAGCACGGCTCTGTGGGCAATGCTGCTCCATCTGAAAGCACTGATATGAAGGTAAAATCATGCCTAAAAGATTTGCATGCGCAGGATTACATTTGTAAAAGCGTACGTGACATTGCAAGCATAAAATAAATTTGCCTTCGCAAAAAAGTTTTGTAAAGGTGTAAATCAAGCTGCAAGCGAAAGAAAACAAGTTTTGCAGAATTGTATCATTTTTCGTAAGCGTAATTCATGTGTTGTTAAACGGCAACTTCATATTACGTCAAATACTTATGATCCCTACCCTATATACATAGTAAAACTATGGGTTTACATTTACATTTAGTCATTTAGCAGACGCTTTTATCCAAAGCGACTTACAAAGAGTATAAGGAGCAATAAGCGATATGTCATACAGGAGCAATAGTGCAATAGGTGCCAATACAAAGTTACTAGTTTTACCAAAAGCTAGACCACTACCTGTTGAGAGAAAGCGAGAGGGTTAGTGTTTTTTTTTTTTATCTGTCTGTCAAGTATTCACAGAAGAGGTGGGTTTTAAGTAGTTTTTTGAATGTTGTGAGAGATGTGGTTGACCGGACCGAATTAGGAAGAATGTTCCACCAGGAAGGAGTTGTGAATGAGAATGAGCGGGAAAGCGATTTACTGCCCTTATGAGAAGGCAGTACAAGACGCCGCTGGTTTGCAGATCGCAGGGATCTTGATGGGGTGTAGGAGTGTAGGAGGGTGTGAAAGTATGTCGGTGCAGATCCAGTGATAGTCCTGTAGGCAAGCATTAGTGACTTGAATCTGATCCGGGCTTCAACCGGTAGCCAGTGGAGGGAGATGAAAAGGGGCGTCACATGAGCCCTTTTGGGCTGTTGGAAGATGAGGCGTGCTGCTGCGTTCTGAACCAGCTGGAGCGGTTTGATAGCCTTTGCAGGAAGACCAGCAAGGAGAGCATTGCAGTAGTCCAACCTTGAGATTACCAGGGCCTGGACAAGGAGTTGTGCCGCATGCTCAGTGAGATAGGGTCTAACCTTTCTAATGTTGAATAAGGCATATCGGCATGACCGTGTTGTCTTTGCAATGTGATCATTGAAGGACAGCTGTTCATCAAATATGACTCCGAGGTTCCTGGCTGTTTTGGAAGGACTGATTGTGGTATTGCCAAGTCGGATGGTGAGATCGTGTTGCACCGTGGGGTGTGCCGGAAACACGAGTAGTTCTGTCTTGGCAGGGTTCAGCTGGAGGTGATGCTCTTTCATCCAAGCCGAGATGTCCTCTAGGCAGGCAGTAATGCGAGCTGCTACAGTGGTATCGTCTGGGTGAAACGAGATGTAGATCTGGGTGTCGTCAGCATAACAGTGGTAGAAGAAGCCGTGTGCCCGTATGATAGGTCCCAAGGATGACGTGTAGATGGAAAAAAGTAGCGGTCCAAGCACCGATCCCTGAGGGACCCCAGTGATCATGTGGTGGGCAGTGGACAGCGAGCCCCTCTATGACACCCTGAAGGATCTGCCGGAGAGGTAGGATTTGAACCAGCGGAGAGGAGAGCCTGAGATTCCTAGAGATGACAGGGTTGCTACCAGTATCTGGTGATTGACAGTGTCAAACGCTGCAGATAGGTCTAGCAGAATCAGGACCGAGGATTTAGATTCCGCCTTGGCTAGCCGCAGTGCTTCTGTGACCGATAGCAGTGCAGTCTCAGTGGAGTGGTTTGTTTTGAAGCCAGACTGCTTGTCATCCAGTAGTTTGTTCTGGGATAGGTAGGACGACACCTGGTTGAAAGCTGCCCTTTCAAGTGTTTTTGCAATAAATGGGAGGAGAGAGACAGGTCTGTAACTGTCGGTAGTAGAGGGGTCTTCATGTAATGTGGGTTTCTTCAGTAGGAGTGTGACCTGGGCCTGTTTGAATGTGGATGGAAAGGTGCCGGTGAGCAGGGAGGTGTTGATGATGTGTGTGAGTGCAGGTGCGAGTGTGCTGGATGTGGCCTGAAGGAGATGGGAGGGTATTGGGTCAAGGGGACAGGTGGTGGGGTGGCTGGAGAGAAGTCTGGTGACTTCAGTGTCAGTCAGTGGGGTGAAAGAGGAGAGTTCAATGTTTGAAGTAAGGGAGGTGTGTACCGAGGTCTGAGGTGCTAAGAATTGTTCGCTGATGGATGATGTTTTCTCAGTGAAAAATACAGCGAAGTCCTCCGCGGTCAAAGATGAAGTGGGTTGGGGAGGAGGGGGGCAAAGAAGAGAGTTAAATGTCTTGAAAAGCTGCAGAGTGTTAGGCGCATTGCTTACCTCGGTGGTATAGAAAGACGTTTTAGCTGTGGTAACACTAGCAGAGAAGGAGGACAGTAGTGACTGGTAGTCCCCTAGGTCAGCCGGATTCTTGGTCTTGCGCCATTTCCTTTCAGCAGCCCTGAGTGTACTCCGTTGTTCACGGAGGATGTCAGACAGCCAGGGGCAGGAGGGGGTGGCGCGGGCTGGTCTGGAGGACAGAGGACAAAGGTTATCTAGACAGGATGTAAGTGTTGAGCATAAGGTGTGAGTGGCGGTGTCAGCATCTAGAGATGCAAAGTTGGAGGGAAGAGAGGATGTGACTTTAGCAGAGAGGGTGCTAGGAGAGAGAGAGCGGAGGTTCCGTCTAAAATAAACGGGTGGTGGTGTTGGTGTAGTACATATAGGAAGGAGTATGTTGAAAGTGATGAAGAAGTGGTCAGAAATGAGAAGAGTTGTGACTTGAATGTTATCTGTGGTGGAGTTATGGGTGTAGATGAGATAAAGCTGGTTTCCTGATCTGTGAGTACAGGCTGTGGCGAGGCGCGTGAGGTCGAATGAGGCGGTGAGGGTGTGGAAGTCAGAGGCATAGGGTTTCTCTAGGTGGATGTTGAAGTCCCCGAAGACTACAAGAGGGCCGCTATCCTCCGGGAATTATGAGAGCAACACATCTAACTCTTCAATGAAGTTGTGAAGAGGATCCTGGGGGGCAGTAAACTACAACAACACTGAGCTGAGTGGGAAAAGTGATATTAACAGCATGGTATTCAAATGAATGGTTGTTGCATAGGGAAGATAGTGGGGAATATTTCCAATTATTGTTGATAAGCAAACCTGTGCCTCCTCCTCTTCCGGTTTGGCGGGGAGAGTGAGAGGAGTAGTAGTTTGTGGAGAGAGCAGCGGGTGTGGCTGAGTCTTCAGGACGAATACCGCGCCAGCGCAGAGGCACTGTTTAAGTAAGTGTTGAGATTAGCGCGAATAGAATACAGCTGGAACACGCCTTCTCGATTAGCAAAACAAAGCCTGAACGACTTGAATGGGCCACGGATCAAACAGCAAACAAACTTGCTCCGTGCATTTTAAGTGCAAAATTATAATGTCAAGCCGTAACGAGCGGCTAACGGCAATTAATTTAATGTGACTTCAGTAGCAACGGAACAAAAACGCTAACACCTTAGCAATCAGTCAACAACTAACGAATAAATAAATAAACAAGCTCAAATAATCTTAACTAACAACAGGCAACAGTCCAGTTTAACAGTTAAAACAGCTTAACAGGGTAAATAGCAGACTCACGCACTACTGCAGACTTGTGATGATATTCGCTTCTCCTCGTTTCATTTACCAATGGTAATCCTAACACCATGGTTGCTACTACAAAAACATGGTTAATTTCATAAGGATAGAAATTCTGTACATCATGAAAATGTGCTTAAACCATTGAACTGATGCTACAATCTATAATTAAAACTGTTAATTCCAAATGTATGAGAATTTGAGAATGAGATTTGAATTGTCTCTTAAGGATTTGATGATGGATGCTGTATTGGATAGGCTTCATTTGCGACTGTCCCACCTGCTTAGTCCACAACCAATTGATTAAGACTTATTGGAGTTTAGGTTTTCCCAGGATTTAGCATACTATGCATATTAGCTATGCACATTTCTGCGCAGAACCGGTCACCGGTGATCAGCGCGAGATGCATGCCGGTAAGAAATGTGTCCGAGTTACGTCCGCCTTGCTCTGATTCATGCTGACGTGTGTCAAAAAACTCTTGCAACGGCCAGGCGGCTGTATCGGATTCTTCAGTCGGGCGCAGTTGCTCTCCACCGACTGCGCTGATGAAAAGCACGATGGGAAACAACTTGCTGACGACACCGCTTAAATGCTCATTGGGCGAGAATGTCAGCTGATATCTTTTTTCTTAAGTGTTCCATTAATAAGTCCATTAACTGAAGTAGGTTTTGAGATTTATATGTGGAAAAAACACACCTATGTGAAATATATAGTCCTCATAACCACCTTGATGTAAAAGCAGTGGCAATTCAATTGCATAGATTTCATCTGCGATAAAAAGCGCTTTTTATTAAATTATAACACAAACATAACAAAACAAGATGGTATACAGTTTACATTCAAAAACAGACGAGAAAAAATTAATAAAAGATAATACAAACCAAACAACAAAGACAAAAAAGAAAAAAAATCAAAATGTTCAATCCATCCATATTAATACATTCAAAACAAGAAATATAATTTATATTATCGAATAAGTCTAACAAAATTCCAGCTTTTTATTATTTGCTTTTGACAGCATTTTTAAATATTGTCCCAAATAATTCTTAAATACTACAAACAATTAAAAAAATACATTTGGGAATTAAATTCTTAGCTAACAAAAGTAAGTTATTAATATTAAAAAAAAAAGTTTTACCTCCTTTTTCACAGTTTCCATATTACATTTTTTATAAACGACATGTTAAATTCACAACATTTTACTCATTTAACCATAATTATTGCACTTTGTCCAGGAATTAAAGAAAATATGCTCTGAAAAAATAGGGTCTGTGTTTTCTGGAAATGAGTTACAGAATTTACACAATATAGGAACTCCCCAGAAGTATAAATATCACATACAATTTTGATTATTATTTTTTTGGGTTAAACTGGAAACTTGAAATAGGAGGTTCTAAGTTTAAGCATTCGTTTGTCAAAGAACATATCTAAATTCTTTCGTACAGCCTTGACATGGTTGAGAGTTTGTCTAATATACGATTTAGAACATTTCTCACTTTTAAACTCAGTTTGCCCAAGAAAAATGCGATAAAAAACGTGAACGTGATCTATTCCATTGCTGACGTTTCCAGTCAATTCGACAGCGCGATTTGAAGTGTCCGTCTTGCCTGCGCTGTTTTCACTCCTCCCCTTCTACTCTTGTCTTTTCAGTAGGGGTGGGCGGATCGATCCTTGAAGTATCGATACTTCCGATACTGAGGTTGTATCGAAAAGGATCGATCCTAACATTAAAATATCGATACTAATGTGTTTTTAGTTTTTACTACTGATTTTATTTATTTACTAATGTAGCTAATAATTGTATAATGAAGAAAAACTATTTCCCATACACCTAGTTTTGCACACGTTGCTCTTCCCTGCCCTGCTGTGTTTTGTAGTCCGCTATCACGTGACTCAGCAGCGCAAGCGCGCAGACGCTGCTGCAGCCAGCGAAAAGAAGAGGAGCATCGTGTGGAGTTTTATCACCTCGGTGAATAAAAACACTGCGAACTGTGTTGTATGACAGTGGGCCTTTGGGGGTAAAAAGCCAAAGATTGAAAGTACTTTATTATTTAAGCACTTTATTTCCTTTGTTTCTCAATTGTGTGCACTTTGTTTATAAATTCACTTAAAAAAGTGTAATGAAAGGGAACAATGTTATTTTGTTCTATTATTTTCTAAACATAACACTGAACAACAATGGAAAAGCAGTTTTAAAATCTTTGTTCTTCAGTAATAATTTTGTCCACTTTGTTTTTTTTAAAGCTATAGAAGTAGTAATGGGATAACGAGAAATTGTTTTGCTTGCAAACCCAAATTAGTGAGAGAATCGTGCCAAAAGTGTAAGCACAAGCGAGACGGAACCGTACACATCGGGTTATTGCAAGAAACAGTTTTCGCCTGCGTAGGCAAGACGTTTGCAACAGATTTATTTTACATACACAAAGACAGGTTCATAACACCATTGTGTTTGCACACCTCTGTTTACAGACTCGCAATGCTTTTGGCCGTATTTCAGCGCAAAAAACATGTCAAAAGTGTAAGCGTGGAAAAAACAGAGGTCAGAAGAATACAGATCATAATTATTTGACGTAATATGAAGTTGCCGTTTCACAACACATGAATTACACTTACGAAAAATGATACAGTGCTGCAAAACTTGTTTTCTTTCGCTTGCAGCTTGATTTACACCTTTACAAAACTTTTTTGCGAATGCAAATTTATTTTATGCTTGCAATGTCACGTACACTTTTACAAATGTTATCCTGCGCATGCAAATCTTTTAGGCATGATTTTACACCGTTCAAACATCATCCTTATAAATATACTTTATTATCATGAAAATACCTGAGGAGGCTTGAAAAACAGTGATGGAAAGATGCCAGATGCAGATAGGAAGATGGAATTTCCTGGTTATACGTGTGGTACTTCTTCTATGGAGCATTGGAGTTTCTGTGCGAGAGCGCCCTCTGGCTTTCGGATGCAGCTGCATTTCAGTATTTACAGTATTACAGTATTTCACTGACAAACTGCGCATAAAACATTGTAGCCAACCGCCAAATCGCGTGCGGTTTCTTGTCGATTAATCATGCAGCCCTAGCCAATAGTGTTTAATCTTTATGTTTTCACTGTGTTTTTGTCCCTAGCAAAAACTAAAGCACTTCACCTTTACCCATGTTGCACATCACACCATTTGTGGCTATAAGAGATTTCCTATCTGCTTTTGTATCTTAAACCCCCAAAATCTCTGTTCTCTCACCTGCGCTCACTATTCACACTTTCTCAGGCTTTGCGTCTGTCAGCGACAAAGGCTAGAATGTAGAGGGCTTGGACAGGGGATGTGTGTATGTGCATTTTACACCTTTGCTTTGCATTTGTATCTTCATTAACCTCACTGCATTCTGTCTCCTTTTCATCGGGAATGTGCTGTCGATTCAGAGGGCCCTATAGTTTATAGACGGTCCCCAACTCTCACCCATCCGCGAAGCACAGAGGAGGTGCCGTCGAAATCAGCTGGTACAAACCTAAACTATAGAGCTGTGTTGGGCAATTAATGTCCAGTTCTATAGTTTGCCAACTGTGGTAACTTATTTCAGTGCCTATTTCTTGTCTTTACTTTCTTTCAGTGATGGCAGTGTGATACTGTTGAGTTTTAATTGGCCAGTAAAGGGGGTATATTCATAACGGAGGTATTTATGTGTAAAGCAAGACGATGCGGGAAGCACCCCCCGTAATGAAATAAATGTTGAAGTCACACTCCTTCTCACTAACTTTTCTTCTATGATATTAATTTAATCTGTATTTGGAGCTAATGTTAAATGGACAGTTCACCCGAAAAAATTCTGCCATTATTTACTCACGCTTGTGTCATTTCAAACCTGTATGAGTGTTTGACTGACTGACTTCTATAGAACTCAAAAGAAGATATTTTGAAGAATGTTGGTAAGCAAAAACTGTTGGTCTCCATTGACTTTGTGTCAATAAATGGAAGTCAATAGGGACCAACGGTTTTTGGATACCAACATTCTTTAAAATATCTTCTTTTGTGTTTTGCAGAAGAAAGAAAGTCATGTAGGTTTAAATTGTTAAGAGGGTGAGTAAATGACAGATTTTTGTTTTTGGGTGAACTACCCCTTTAACCAGGACTGGGCAATATAACCAAAATTATGTCTCTTTTTCTATTTCATTCAAGTTTTTTGTGTGAAATGTGCGTGAAATGAAGTAAAAAATTTAGCTCAGTCATGTTTTTCACACTGTTTCACTATAAGGAAGAACATTGAACTGTTTTAATGTATTTTTTTGTCAAATTTTGAAATGACTTATTAACTTTAATGCTTTAAAGGGATACTTCACCCAAAAATGAAAATTCTCTCACCCTATAAATTTCTTTGTTCTGATGAACACAGAGAAAGATATTTGGAAGAATGCTTATAACCAGACAGATTTTGTCCCCCATTGACTACCATAGTAGGAAAAAACTACAACGGTAGTCAAAAGTGCCCCAGAACTGTTTACTGTCCTACATTCTTCAAAATATATTATTTTGTGTTCAACAGAACAAAAATGATAAAGTAATTTTTCCTACTATGGGAGTCAATGGGGGGCAAGATCTGTTTGGTTATAAGCATTCTTCCAAATATCTTTCTCTGTGTTCATCGGAACAAAGAAATTTATACAGATTTGGAACAACTTGAAGGTGAGTAAATGATGACAGAATTTTCATTTTTGGGTGAAGTATCCCTTTAATTTATTACTCTAAAATTTACATTTGAGATTTTTCTGTCATATCTGCTAGATGTGAAATGAAGAATCTTGTGTAGTGAAAACAAACATTAATTTAGAGTTTAATAAAATAAAATGACACAATAAAAATGTGTATTAAAATCACTAGTTTATACTTTTTCATTTTTAAATCCCAAATATTACATTTTGTTAATATCCCATATATCGCCCAGCCCTTACATTAACAGCTGCTTAGCTTCACGTTAGCCTTTACGATTAAAACAAGTCAGACTTTTCTATGAGCTGCCATTTTTATTTTTATTTCCTGTTTCTTCCATTCACCTGTCCTTCCTGTCCTCTTTTGAGTTGTGGACGTGTCACTCATGTCTTTATTTTTTCTTTTCTACTTTCTCTGTTTGAAGCCTGTCTGCCTTGCTCTAAGTCGGCCGTATTCCCACCTCACCTCGCCGTCCCAGGTACTCATTGATCTCCATTGTGTGAAAACAGCAGTTGTAGCCATTCGCAGCTGATCGGAGAGGGTTGTTTATTGTAGGCGTGCTGCAGGAATACCGTCAGATCAAAGCAAGGACGGGCTACTTTTACAGGAAGTGTGAAATTAAGATCACAAGGGTCTGGTGTTAACCAAGCACTCAGAGACAGCTGCATCATAATATGTTAGGACATCACATTTGCAGTTTTAAAAGCGTCGCTATGCGCTTTTCACACTTGAAGTGTCATTTTTAACTTGGGGTTAACATTGTATTTGTAGTTTCATATACTGTACTTCATATTTTTCTCAGAGTTGTCCTGAGTAGTCAGGTTTAAAAGTCAGGTTTGTTAGGTTAAAAGCATTTATAGGACAAGGACAGGGTGTTCAAACTTCCTCCTACGCATATACACATACTGTCTGAAAGCTACTGTGGTTATACAACATGTATGAAGAATTAATGAGGCAAGTGTTCAGGCAGTTTATCAGTAGTTTTCTGTTTTGTCGATAAACAACAAACATTAAAACAAATTCTTCTCACTATTTACTATATACTGCAGATCAGAACTTTGTCTTAGAGTTATAAATGAAAAGTCTCTCTTTATTTTACTGCTACAGTTACATGGGTCAACTAAACTTGCCTTAATAGCTATGCTGGTAATTTACCTAGTAATTTACAAAGAGTAGTTCGAGTTGACCGTTTACAGAAACTGTATGTGAATCTTTCCCTCAGTAATAAATTTGTGGTCTGAGACACCTACTGTTTAATATTTGTATTTACAGAATTTGCAGCCAGACACGATAGCTTAAAGGGATAATTCACCCAAAAATGAAAATTCTGTCATCATTTACTCGCCATCTTGTCATTTCAAACATTTATGACTTTCTGTCTTCCACAGAACACAAAAGATGTTTTGAAGAATGTCGGTAAATGAAAACTGTTAGTCCCCATTGACTCGCATTGGTTTTGTGTCCATACAATAGAAGTGCATGGGGACCAACGGTTTTTGGTTACCAACATTCTTCAAAATATATTATTTTCTGCAGAAGAAAGAAAGTTATACAGGTTTTAAATGATGACCGAATTGCTGTTTTTGGGTGAACTACAGTACTTTTAAGTAAATTTAATAGTAAATTTGAGCTATTGATCATGTTTGGAAACGTAATTTGAAGGCATTTTAGTGTTGCACGGATGGTAGTGATTCAGTGGTTACACAACGTGTCTCTCTCGCAGGTATCGACAAGGAGAACGTTGAGATCTCGCCCACCTCCAGCCTCTCCTCCAGTGGGCGAGCGCGACACGGGTCAGCCAACCAGGTGCAAAAGCAACGCAGTGCGGGCAGCTTCAGACGGCCTAGCATCAAAAAGATCGTCTGAGAAGATTTGAGGAAACGTTCCTGGCTATCACGCGAATCCATTTTGTTTTCAATCGTCCAGTTTAACAAGGTTCCTGCATAAAGAACCACTTGGGGATTTCGTTTGTCTTGAAGAAGAAAGAAGAGATACAGGTTTGACAGAAGCTCACCACACACTTGCATAAACTGACACACAGGGGAGCTCGGAGGTTGCACTGAAACGCTCCGCATTGCACTTAACGCCGTCGTTTTTAGACCGACTGCATATAAACGCAAGATTTGGCGCGCATGCGCATCTCTGTTCGCTTCGAGCTCCCGTTTTGAACATGCACCGAGAGGCATCCTTTTCTTCATCTTGCAACTTGCACAAAATTTTTGCTTTTATTAAAGTCTGAATGAAACATGAACGAGAAACTGATTTAAACAACCACTACAAGCGAACGGATGACCAATATTAACTGTGTGGAGACCTGCAGCCTCATTATTCTGGCCCGGCATGATCTTCCTTTTTTGTTGTAGTCTTGGAACCACGTTTAAGATGGATGCGAGCAGTGATTGAGAACCTGATATCCACAGAAATCTGGATTGAGATCCGACGTCTTTGTGATCCCAACCACGGGAAGATTACATGTGTATTATACTAATGACGAGAATAACGATCACGTGTTTTGGGTTCTGATTTTATCCATTGTGTGCCTTTGTCAGGGTTTTCAGCTGTGTATAGTTTGTAAAATAGGCAAGACCTTGTTAAGGAAGGGAAAACAGGTACTAATTATGAAAAAATAACATGTTGCGGCTTTAACACATACTGTAACATGTCCATACGTTATTCCGGTGTAAACAGTACCATGTGACCATCAGATACAAAGCTATCATACTGCAACATGTTAATATTTATTCTGTAAATGTAGATAATCCTTTTAGAAATCACATGAAGGTATTGCTTTGCGATCGTCTTTGCATCATCAGTCAAAACAAGATTATAGAAGAGCAGATGGGGGAGTCTGTGTAGTATTGCGTCCTTTTCATCATAGAAATTCTGCTTTGTTTACAATTACAGCTGGACGATGTAATGGAGATTAGAGAGTGCCATTTGGTGCCATTTCCAAAATGCACCTATCAAATACAAATTGGCATTAAAATTATTCATTTTTTGTCTCACCGTGGTGCAATATGTTTTGTTGAACACTATGTGTGTGTAGAAATTGCACATAATTAAAGTATGTGATCTGGAATTATCTGCGCATTTTTACTTTACAATTTCCCACTGTTTCCTCACTAGTCTCACACAGGCGGTGGCACATGAATCCCACGACACACTGACATAGTAACATTGCACCAAAGACTAGTTTGCAATATTGTGAGAAGAAACTGTTGTGAACTTCATTTTGTATCTTTTTTCATTTCTGTCTATGTTATGTACATCTAAATAGTTTGTTCCATATGGTTTTCACACAGCTTGTAACACACGAATATCTCACAAAGCGACTAATTGGTTCTTGTGGCTTTTTCAAGTCATTTAAAAATGTGCCATTTAAGGGTGAAATAGGAATAAGATAACATTGACATGACATCACAATGGCTGTGAAATGGAATTTTGTGTGCAATATCTGTTTTGCATTCAATGAAAGTCTAGTCCAAACTAAAAGGAAATGGTTCAGTATATGGTAACAAACAGGAAACCCATTCATAATTTCCATTTCATTTATTATTATTTTGGGTTGTTTTATTGGAGGGGAAGTAAAGTAAATGAAAGGTTCCGAAAGGTTAATGAATTCATACACAAGAGTACCAGAATTTCATGTTTCACTCTTGGAATTGGGACCAAATCAATGTCGTCTTTTCTGTTCCATTTGTGCATTTATTTTTTACTTTGCTTTTTGTTTTACAACTTTACTACCATCCAAACACTCCTAACAGCTGATTACATAATGTTTAATCAAAAACAAAACTTGAAATAGAATTGAAATATTTATTCCTGAATTCCATATTGTAATAGGGAATGTAATATTAATCCATGTCAAATTTCCTGGTGTGTGTTCAAAACAGAAAATATGAAGGAACATCAGCGACCCAATCGAGATTTTATTGATTCGCGTCCATTACTCTGAATAACCAGAATATAACTTCTGTATATTGAATCTGAAATGTTGCGTTGCTGTTAAAACTGACTAAATCAGATGTGTTCTCTGGATGTCTGATCGTATTACTTTAAGACAATAATGAAGGCTACAGGATTGGTAGACACATGACATGCCCCTAAGCCTTTTAAATGGCATATGTGATTAAATTGTCTTATGTATTCATCATAAACAAACTAAAAACGTGGTTTATTTGATATAATTCAAGATGTGTGTTTGTCTGATGCATATGCCGCATTTTTAATTGCATTGATCATCTGTAAACAATGTATTTGTCACTTGTAAATATGTTTGTGTAAAATTGGAAGGTATATAAATACAAGTGTAAATATATGTGATATTGTATTACTTGCTTTTTTGTAAAGCAGTTAGTTGCTGTACATGTATAACATGGCAATTAAATTATACCAGTGTTCGTAATAAAAGTTTCCCTCAGCCCTGTTAACATGCCGTGTTACCTGTGGAATCGATTGTTACTCTGTATTATTGACAATCTCAAACAAATTTTAATCTTAGGAGTCTTTGACTCAGTTCTTGGGAATACCACTTGTATCAAACTGAATAATAGACTAGAGATATTCAGAGAAATTTTAGTAGATTCAAATCGACTTGTATGTTACATTTATCTATGAAATCGGTAGATTGCTGGAAAAATTTTGTTCAACGACCTTTATTATTGTGTGAGACATTTTGATGCACATTTATTAAGTTATTAACCCATTTTCTTGGTGTCACTCTGGTTGGCTTGGGAGGGATGTTGCCTGTTTTTGGTTCATTTAGGTGCGTTTTTTTTAAACACACACAGCACTTAACCAACCAAACTCAATCCAACTCTTAACAGTCAAGTTGATTCCTGTTAGCATGACATAAATACAATATTTTATGTTGATTATTACAGCTCTTACTGAACCTTGTGTTTCAGATGTTCATATGGTAACATTTGATAAGGTTTTTTACTATGCATAATGACAAACTGACATCAACGTCAAGTGTACAGTACAGACCACTTCGCAAGATGTAAACACTGGTCTAGAAGTTTCTTCTAGTTTCAGTTTTTATTTATTATTATATATTTTTAATCTTACATGTAAAAAATCTTAAAGATATTCGTTTATAAGTGTTTTATTGGTTGTATTTTGTTAAAGCATTTTCGTGTAGTGTTAAAAAAATGGAAGTTCTGGACCAGCGTTGTTTACACTTTCTGAAGTGGTCAATTAATTTGATTATTTCTTTTTTATTTTCACATTTTACTTAATATAGTCTAATGATAATGATGCCTTAAATAATAATTGTGCAAATAATAATAATACTTTAAATAATATTATACACAATATTTTAGTATAACATATATCAGACTCCAGGATACCAGTTTCAATGCTTGACATTTCATGTCAAAAACAAGCAGTAGCCTACAGATCAAACTGTGATTTTTCAGAATGTAACGACATCCAGTCAGTTGAACTAGTTTTTATCATGGGGCAAAGGTCAAAAATGATTTGCTATCCCACATGTAACGCCATCAATGTGTTTACGCCCTTTTTAGAAGATATTTCGAATTATTTTCTGTCTGTCTGCCTACATAAAAAACCTTTTCATCATAAACCCAATAGAATGTTTTTTTTTTAATAATAAAAACAATTTCATAATGTTATCATGGTTATACCAATCTGCTTTACGGATATGCGCTTTTATATCAGGAGTCACTGGGTCGGAAGGCCCTATGTCTGTAAAGATTAAATCCCGTTGATCTAACCCGTTTTTCATCTTTAAATATCAACATCAACGTCTCCACAATGACCTAACCAGCCCTGCTAAAGCCGAGACCGCCGTAATCCCGCGAGATTCTGCCCATTTACCGAACGTGCGTAGTTATCGCGAGAGTTGATCAGCTGATGCTACTCTGTTTTTAGAGCGTGCGTTCGGTCGGTCAACACGTGGGAAGGAGATAGACAAGAGACATACGGAGCGGGGGGGACACGTTGGGATTGTTCCGGGCCCAGAATACGTAACATTAATATTATACGACACAGTTCACAGTGGCGGTGCGAAGAAAGCATAAACACAGTAAGTATGAATCGCGTCTGTGGGTTTTACCTCAGTATTGCGGATAGGCGAAGCTTATAGCGCAGTGAGGGAGGCAACCCATTTTTAGCTGTCTATCTGCTTAGTGCTGCTGTTGCCCTCTGTTTCACATCCAGACACATTTCTACCGTATCGCAGGTGTTTGTTATTTTATGGAAACGATTTTAACCTCTGTGGGTTGCGCAGGATGTGTGTGACATTGCATCACCGGTATCCACCATCCGAGAGCGCACAGTTAAGTAACTTGACCATGGCTTTAGCAGCGGCGGCTAACTGGCTAAGTTACCACTTGGTGGCCAAATCTGAATTAAACTCAACTGGATCGCGTGCAACTTTGCACGTCTGTCAGTATTGTGTATTTTGTAATAGCGTAAATTATGATGGGACATAATGTAAGTCACGCGGAGCCATTAGAATTTATATGGACATTTTAGAGACCCAGTTACTATGAGAGACTCAATGCATGCCCACTCGAGTTGCCCGATCTTTGTTCTGTTTGCGCATTATGAAGCTTGTCATTGACTAAAATGAGTGTGCTCGCACCTTCGTTCAGCTGAATAATGTACCAAGCCATACGAACGACTGGTTTCCGTGAACTCATGGATAATTCAGGACTTGTGGACTCGGTAGAGTGTTACCCCGTGAAATCGTTTCGACCGAGCTCAAAATACTTGCAGAAGTCACTTCAGTGATGGGATGACTGGAGTGTGTAACCGTTTGGGTTTGCAATTCATTCACAGGTGAGGCCTACCATGCGTTATTACGCGTACTGTAGGTCAAAATCACCTCGCTGACTGGTTTCATGTTACTATTAATTATAATGACCCCTGTTATGGACATAATATGGCAGTATCTCATTCCTGCCAGAAGCTTGGGATGTTCGGTTTAAAACTGCTTGTATGTTATCATTGAGTAGTTCTTATAGCAGCAGTGGGCAGTTAGCCTGACTGCTAACACACGCAACATGCATTACAACCTCGAGGTGCATGGCGACATAACGCAGACATGTGGCACAATTCCGTGCGACGATTTTGATCGCTAAACATATATTATATCACCGACTTCCGCTGCGGTGTTAACGCGCGTTTCATTGCGCTACTACAACGTCACTTTCAGGGCTCTCCGGTGTAATTCTCCACTAAAAGCGCAGCAGCCGGTGATTGAACGTTATACCGATATCACCTTACACGCGGGAGTGAAAGGCGGTTTGTTATGTGGATGCCGCAGCGCTAATAAACAGATTACGGCGAATCTGCGCTCCGTAAACTCGTACTTAACGTGTTGCGCGATTGAATGACTACAGTGACCCTCTCCGTTATCTACACGCCTCCCCAAGGTCGAACGGCCAACGTACTGCACGCGCTTGGCGCTTTTCTCCGCGTTCAGGCCGCGTGAGCGCGGTTTACTCCACAAGGGTTTATTTAACCTAGTTTGAAGGTGAACTGCGAACGAAACCGTTTCAGGACTTTTTCGCCTTTCACGTAGACGTATGTGTGTAAACGTGGACACGCAGACGAAAGACCACGTGACAGAAAATAAGCAAAGAGAAATCGACGTCTACAGCAGTCAAAATAGTCTTTATGAATGAAGTTATAATAGAGAGAGGTTGTGAAGTGTCAGTTTTGGTTTTAGATTTGACGCACTGTTTAATCTGTGGTAGAAATATGTGTTTCCAAAAACATTTGAATATTTCATGCAGAACATTTTTCAGGAAATTCTGGAATATTTTGTTACAAGTCGAAATGTGTTTTGCTGTTATGGTGTGCTTTTAAGACATTGACAATGATGGTTATACCTTCAATGATGTATGTGTTTAAATCTCAGTCGTCCTTTGTAGTTCAAAATCATTCATTTTTGAGCATCATTTGACAATAGTTCTGCTTCACGACTAGAAAACAAGTGTGACATTAGCATCATCCTCTTTGTCTTCTGTACATGACATGGTTAGCCAAATTATAGCATTTTTCTAACACAATTTTAACTCTGAGTTCTTGTGCAGCATGACATGTTGTTTGTTTGTGCTTAACTATTCTACACGATCAGTCAGTATTCATTGACAGTCAGAGGCAGTTAGCTGTCTGTCTTGTAAAATGCTGTCTGAGGACTGCAGAGAAATGTAACCCCCTTTATCTGTGGTTACTATGTACAGGAGGGGATGGGAGGGGTTTGTGGACGATTTATTATTCTTCCTCTAGAGGCCGGCTTATGCTGCTCCCATGATGGAAAGGCATGCATGGATGTCCTTTTATAACTCCGAATGAGTGCCCCTCCCAGCCAATCAGGAGCAAGGGAGACATAGCACGTAGCTCCCAGCAGCCTCTCAGGTTGAATGTCAGCCATGTGAATTGTCCCTGAAGTTTCAGCATGGCTGCCTCCTCTCTCACATAAAGCAGCCTGAACAAAAGTGCAACAAGCACTGTGATATAGAATGCATGGGGTCTGATAAGTTATGATGTCTTTGAGTATGTGCTCACAGTCTGAAGGAGGATTTAATCTTTATTTTAGCAGCATATGTGGGGTCTTTTTGTTTTATAGTGTGTGCTGTGTGGTTATCAGTATGTAGCTTTCCTGTGGCTCAGTGGTTCGAGCATGGCACTAGCAACGCCAAGGTCATGGGTTCGAACCCCAGTCAGAAACAAATGTATAGTACAGTGTAGGGCTGTGTATTGCCAACAACTTTATGATAGGCATCCCGATACAAGGCCACAATGCGATGCGTATCCCGATACGGGTCAGTTTTTTATTACATTTATCATATGACAGATTTACAGCAAAATATACTTGCAGAAAGCTGCCATTCATAACTACTACTTAACTACGAATCAATGCATAAAGTAGCTTTGAGAATGAGTATAAAGTTGCAAAAGATCAAGTCCTTATACAGAGACCCTTGTTTCTAAAACAGGGTTTCTGGGCTACATCATATGTGTGCATGTGTTTTACAAATAGTCTATATGTCTAACGAATAAATATGAATATATGCATTGACGTGCAGTCAGAGTAAATAGATTTAATTAAATAAGTGTTGTATTGAAATAGATGACGTATTTCTTTCTAGTTGTCAGATTTCTAGATATAATATTATTAATGTATGGGTGCTGTAAGATTTAAGCAGGTCTTTTCACTTTCTATGCAGAGAGAAGGTGAGAGAGCGCGCTCTTCATGATCACATGCGGGGCACATGAATATAGAATCATGAGGGGCGATCTGTACAGATCACGGATAAACTCAGATCAGATCCTCATACCACTAATAATTGTTACACAATATTTTTGCGTAATAATTGGCTAATTTCAAACGTGCTGCAGAATCGATACGGAGGCAGATGTATCGATGCGCGGATCGTCAGGAGCTCATGACGATGTATCGCAATATCGATATTTTTAATACAGCCCTAGTACAGTGCAATGTAAGTCACTTTGGATAAAAGCGTCTGCCAAAATGCGTAAATGTAAATGTACAACTCCATGGATATTGATAATATTTTAGTTATTTAATCTTGAGCCGGACAAGAATGCATGTTGAACAGGGTGTAATTTCCCTTGATGATTTACCAATTCGTTCCTTTCTCCGATAGCGGGCTTCCCAAAGGCAACACTTCAACAAGAAATAAAACATGCAACAATACCACTATTGTAACTCTTCAGTTATATCGCATATAGTCGGGGCCTTTAAAAAAGTTCTTATTGTTCTGATACAGTGTCAGTGAAGCTCAAAATAATTTCGAAATAAGCAGCGATTCTGTTATTTATTTGCAACTTATAAACCAGAAAGTGACTCAATATTTGTGTCCTGTACAGTTAAGCAGTACGGTTATTGTTTGGTATTTTAAGCTTCTTGTTGTAATGTTATGCATAAATAGTGTTCTTGTGCAGTGACTTGCATACAGTAAATGTTGCTTAAGCATCTTTTAGTGATATTTTATTTACATGATATAGCTGCTGTCCTTCTGAAACCTTGTATCTCCATATTTCATGGCTTTTATTTTTTTGCCAAAAATCATCATCATTATTATTATTAGTCCCCCTTTATGTTTATATCTAACCAAAAAAGTATTAAAGAGTGCTTGTCAACTTTGAAAACAGAATTTAATTAAAAAAGTACTGTTTTTTTTTTCGGTTTCCTGAAGAACAGTGAATTTGGACATCCAAGGTTTCGGAAGGACACAGACGATATGTTTTTCGCTATTAGAGTCCAAGTTTAAATCTGCAATCTGTAACTTTTACTTCTAAATTGTATCTTTATTTAATTTAAAAAATTGCAGGTTAATTTGTGTTTCTCTTTATGTGGTTCAAGTAAAATTACAAAATACTGACATTTCCTATGAATTTGTAACCGACAACTCAATTTATAAGCTTACCGAACAATATTTATGTATTTGCTCACTGATTTTTATTCATTTTTAAACGAATAAAGTTACGTATTGCAGCTTTATAGGATAATTCCCTCAAAAATGAAATCCTTTTATTTAATCACCCTCGTGTCTTCCCAAATGTGTATAATCTTTCTTATGCTGAACATAAAATATATTTTGAAGGACATGAGCATGAACAAATGATGGCACTATTTGTTACTTATGTACTTTTTTTGTTGTGTTTTAAATGACACTGACTATAATTTTCTTGTTGCCCTCAGGTGTAGCTGCTAGGGTCCAGAGGAGATGCCACTGAGGTTCCGGTCCTTTGTTCCGTATACGCTTCCCGGAGTGCTGGCACTCATAGGTTGGTGGTGGTACATCTCCCGCAAAAAAGAGCGACTGCCCAGCCTTGATAGTGAGGAGGGCTCAGCTATGGGCTTGCTGTCTTCTGGTGAGGGCAGCAATGGGATAGTTGACAAAGGCTGTCCCACAGTCAGCAGCACACACCGTAGGACCAGTCGAGACAGAATCAAAGCCAAAGAGCACAGACCTGTTGAGCAGGAAGTTGTAGCAGAGATTCACACACCGGTGCTCAAAGCGTCAGCGGAAGAGGTTCTTGGCGCTCCCCCTGTCGTGTTGGCGAGCGGACAGCTAAGTGCTCCTCGGAGCAATACAAAATCAGTCCCCCAACAAAGCCACCCAGAAACCATCAGGCAGACATCTCCGCTCTCATCTTCAACCCCAACAAAAACAGTGGAGGAGAGTCCTCATCATAAGGGACCAGAGGCGGCGACTTCAACTCGAAGAGTTCTGGAGACGACGGCTTCGATCAAGAAGCGGGCCGAAAAACAACCACTAAACACCCAGCGGTCTCCAGAAGGCAAGGCAGAGCGACCAGAGCCTGAGGGAGAGGTGGCCACTGAAGCCTCCACACCAACGTGTGCAAAGAACCTGCCAGCTGACGTGAAAAACATTGAGCTAGCCTCCACTGCATCCTCAATAGAGGATGGACTTGAGAAGATGGAGACGCAAAGACCCAAAACACCCCTGGCTCTGGCCACGTTCCCCAACTCCACCAGCACACCCATCTCGGAAAGCTCCACAGAGGTCCAGCACCATGAAAATGGAGACGTGGGCCTGCCATCTGAGACCAGTCCAAACATGCAGGAGCTTCAGCGTCTCGCGGCAGGGCTGATCACTGAGGTCATCTCGGCTGCCACCCAGGAGGTCATGGCGGTCAGCAGCTGTGAGTCCCGCCATGGCGAGGGCTCGGAGGTGGCTGACAACAGCACGCCTGATGTAAACGGAAGGGAATTGTGTGTATCTACGGAGAGCACAGTCTCTCAAAGCCACGCGGAAATTGCACAGTTGGCCCAGATAGTGGAAGAGATGGCCAATGGTTGTCTAGCGCCTTCGCTGACGAATGACGAGAGGAAAGAGGAGAGCGAGGAAAGGGTGACGTTGACCGTGTTTTCTGAGGAGCCGTTGGAGTTGACACCGGTTGTGGCCAAGCTGCAGGCGGAGGAAGTGCTCGTCGAAGACTCGGGATGTAGCACGTGCCAGTCGGAGGATGGCGTCAGCAGCGAGGACCTCCATAGCACGGGGTTGTCCTCGACTGTGTCTGAGAGCAAAGAGGACCTCATTCAAATTTCAGGGACATGTAGGGCTTCAGAGGGTCATGGAGATGGGCTGCAGGAGAGTCTTGCTCCTCAGGAATCTTCACTTACAGCGGAGAATGTGGCTTCCGTTTGCGAGGCAGCACGGTTGAACGGGATGGGCCTTAGGAACGGCAACATGAGCGAGGTAGAAGCTGACCAGTCGGGAGGTGAGTGGCAATATTCAAAACTTAGGTCTACATGTATGATGAAATGTACGGCAGTGACCAATAGTGATGTCTGGAGGACGTATTTGTACAATATATTTTTTTTAATGTTTCCTCAGATTAGACTTACAAAATGGCTAAACGCTTGAAATAAAATTTACTTGAGAAAATGATTTGGCAAACTACAGCATATCATGTACTACTGGAGCTGTAAGATTTTTATTTTTCTTAAATATGTACATGCATCTTGGTGTTTATGAATACAAAATTAAAATATACAGTACACAAACATACATTGTTAACCCAAACTTTTATTCTGCATGCGATTAATCTTTTTTTTTTAAGATTTATTTTTGGCATTTTTGCCTTTATTTACAGTACAGTAACAGTGAGAGGACAGGAAACGAAGTGGGTGAGAGAGTGGGTGGGATCGGGAAAGGACCACGAGCTGGGACTCGAACTGGGGTCGCCCGGAGCACAACAGCACCATATGTCGGAGCACTAACCACAAGGCTATCGGCTTCGACGCATGCGATTAATCTTGATAATTCGTTTTACCGCCTTATCATATACAAAAAATGCATACATTGACTACAGTTTGACCAGATAATATTTTGTTGCTCCTCTGTTGTTTTTGACTGCAGAATCCATTTTTCTGTCTTGACTCTTTTACCAGTTGTCCTTGAAGTCTTAAAGCTGAGCTCATAAAAAATGTTGGACATCATTTTTGGCCACTACTGTGTATTGTAATTAATGTTTTTGTGTTCAAATTCAACCAGTCTCAAACACGGTATTGACATTTGGCCAGATAGTGGGGAAAAACATGCCTGAGTCAAGGTTTCCTCTCAACTAGCGGATGGTATTATACTAGAGGTGCACCGATTGACCGGCCAGAGATCGGAATCGGACGGTTTTTTGTATGATCGGCCCAACCGGTGACCGGCCGGTCAGTCTCACGTCTCGCCGATTCCAAGCCGATCTTCTGTTGCCCGAGATGCAGGCAAGAACGTCACAGCCGTCAGTACACTCAAAGCCGCAAGTAAGCGTGCACGCGCACAGCCTGTCTTTCACGGCTCGTTTATACTCGCATGTAGGTCCACCGGACCGCGAGTCTCTGCTGACTGACGCGCATCTTTCATATCCGCTGACTGCACACGCATCATGTACTGTACAGACAAAAAGGTGCACTGTAGTTCATCTCTCTCTGCTCCGTCTACATGGGGTATGTATGCTAACAGTGATGCTAAACTCTGACACATGCTAAACTCATGTTGAAGTCGTTCACTCTGTGTAAAACAAACGTAAATTCCATTCAACCTGATTCCTTGTCTTACGTTAAAACTGTGGTCATTTCACCTGGGTAAAATGACATTCAACACGACTTCTACTTGTTTTTAAAAATCCAAAAATCCAAAATATAAAAAAATGAATAAATCAACCAATATATGTGATATATATGTGATTGAGTTCTTTACTAACACAAAAAACTGCAAATACATATACATCTTTAGAGTAGAATTCACTCATAAGATTTTTAACTTTTTTATTGAAGTTGCAGCACAAATCAACCCACTTTTAATCCTACAGACACAAGATAAAGACAATTTATTTTACATTTCAGAAAAAATGAAATAAAGCAATGTTAGTTTCATAAACAGAAACAGACAAGAATAAAGTTGAAGTATTTTATTGTTATCTTAGACTTTTGTGAGATGAGTACAAAAATGAAAAAGGTAAATTAAGTGACATGTTTAGTTATATTTTATTATTTGTACTTCTTTTCAGTCACAGAGTTCTTCAATTTAAGAGTTGTTTGGGAAAGAGAAGATTCTGTAATTTAATGCAGCTTGGAGAACTGCATTTAGGGAAATTGTAATGTTCAGTCATTTATTCAATGAAAAAAAAAAGTGTATTGAAGAAAAGTTCATATGGTTTTATATACAGTATACTGTCAATTATAGTTTGTGGATAGAAAACCGGAATCGGCAGGTTTCACTTGTAATAAAATCGGAAATCGGAATCGGCAAAGAAAATTGCAATCGGTGCATCTCTATATTATACCCATCGGAAACCTTAGATGCTCAAATTCCCAAACAGCGTGTTACATGAGCACATCCACACATGTGCATGTGCCTGTTTTTACTACTACAGCAACTTCCTTAAATGGATATTAGTGGCACCTGTGACCTTACTGTGACTCCCCATCCTCCAAACAGTTTGTTGTTAGTATGTAGACATTAAATGGTGGTGGTAAAACCTGCCAAGCCTCTTGGAAACATGAACATGGTCATATTCCTGCTTTTGTAATTCTGTCGTACCAGCCCCTCTTTAAAGGGATAGTTCACCTAAAAATATAAATATTTAATTTGTTCACCCTTGCGTTGTTTTAAACTTGTTTGACTCTGTCTTGTGGACCGCAAAAGAAGATATTTTGAGAAATGTCTCGGTGGTTTTGTGTCCATACCATGGAAGTCAATGGGTGCCAATTGTTTGGTTTTCAACATTCTTCAAAACATCTTTTGTGTTCTGCTGAAGAATGGAAGGCATACAGGTTTGGAATGACATGAGGGTGAATAATTGCTGAGAGATTTTTATTTTGGGTGAACTATCACTTCTATAAATGGCACTGACATTGTCCATTTGTGTTGTTTGTGATTTTTGTTAATGAATGAGAAGCACGGCATTGCCAGTATTTGCCTGATGACGGGAAGCACCTGTCTGGGGCGTGCGAGTGTGATTTGCCTGAGCTTTTGTGAGCTGCTGCTAGCTGATCTTGCTTCTTTCACATTGTGACCTGTAAAAGGTGTGGAGTCTCGCAGCGACTCTACTGATTTCTTTTATTACTCCAGCTCCTTTTCTCTGTTAAAGGAGCAGAAATGCAAAGCTTCCTACCGAGTAGCTGATTTTGACTGAATTGTGAAAATGCATATATGGGGATACAGTCAAGTTTGTATGATGCCCTAATGAAGAACAATAAGGGCTTTTTTCTTGTCTTGAGGGAAGAGGCTTGTTTTGTTTGATGGTTTACCTTCTCATCTGTACAAGTCATGTTTGTTATTGTTACCTCATGGTTGCTTAGCAAACAGCAATGACCTGGCCGAGCAAGCATTTGCGTTCGGTTTCTGATGGAATGGTTTGTTTAGACCCCATGAAGGACGGCAGTATATGTTGTGGTGATGTTTTCGGGAGCATGTATGGAATGGATGTCTTTTTATTCAACTATGCCAATTGTACTTGTAATGAAATCCAAATCAACTCAAGGCTCCCGGCAGGTGACTGTTACTTTTGTTTATTTGATTAAGCTTAGTAGACAAGTATTATTTTATTTGGGCACTTGAAGTATGTTAAAGGGAGAGTTCACCTAAAAATAAAAATTCCGAAAACCTGCAGATATTTTGAGTGGTTTTCCGTTTATGCGAGTCAATGGTGGCCAGTGTTCTTTGCTTACCAGCATTATTCACAAATATCTTCTTTTGTGTTTTGCATAAGAAAGTAAGTCATACGTGTTTGCAAAGACATGAGAACGAGTAAATGACAAAATAATTTTCATTTGTTGGCGAACTGTCCCTTTAATAGTCATGTGAACCAAAGCTGGGTACAGCCTGATTATTGTGTGTTATTCTTTGACCACATTTGTCACTTCTCTCGGCAGGTTCGGATGTGAATAGCATGGATTCTGTGGACAGCTGTTCCACTGTGGGGACGGAGAGCCTCGCAAGTGGAAGCCAGGCCTGTCAGTCACAGAGCTCCGAGCTCATTGTGTGGGAGATAGAGGTGCCAAAGGTGTGTTTCTCCCAGACCTCTGATTTTCATCACATTCCACAATTACAGCCATTTCAAACCACTTTCACACACTGGGGGGGAAACATGGGTGTTGTGTTTTGAGTAGACCTTGGATGTTTACAGTACACTGTATCTGAAGAGAATGGGAAAGCTACATTACCTCAACTCACTTTTATTGTCACATCACCACGTGTGGTGAGTGAAGTCTTGGGTGTGTACTCCATACAAAGTAGAATGCAGTTGGACAGACAACTCTATGACTTTACAGACTTAAGTGACAGTATGTAGTGCAGACAAACAGTGCAAAGTATCAATATACAGACTGTACAAAAAAAGACATTATACACATATGGACAGTATAAACACAAGATATACACATTACCTGTGTGCTCCTGCAGATTCAGAAATACAGCCGCGGAAAAAAATAGTTAATTTAATTCCTATGTTTGTTTTAAATAGATTATCAGTGTGGGTCACTCACTTTTTAAAATTCAAGTGCCCTCATAATCTTTAATCAAAATCTGAAAGTGCACTTCCGGCCTGTAGTGACCATCCGTCTCAGATGACGTCAGATAGACGGCTTGGGCAGGGCAGAGCCGTTAACTCCCCCCCCCCCCCTTCAGCTGTCAGTTTGCTGCTAGTTTCATTTCAAAATGCAACGCCATTTTATACATCCAATCGAATCACAATGGAAAACACAAGCTACGCCCACTGTTTTTTCAGTCGATATTCCGTTGCACTCGGAAATGCGTCAGAATCCAGAAGTAACAACGATCATAACGTCCGGTTCACAGGGACTTTAAGAGACCATTTCAAAGACCACATTCAGTTTTTCTGAATTTACCACTTTGTAGGTGTGTGTTTAGGTTAAATGGTTATTTTTGTTTTATTCTGTGAAACACTAACAATATTTCTGCCAAATTTCAAACAAAAGTATTGCTTCTATTTGCATTTATTTGCTGAAAATAAAAACAGGTCAAAATAACGGAAAAAATGCTCTGTATTTTCAAAGTTCATATTCACTTTCGAGCAATACAACAGTAATATTTGTATTTAGGAAAAGTAATGTTTTGTGATAACCTTGATTTATATCATAGTTTTCATGTGTCTTGTCTTGTCAGTCTTTCACATTGCTGTTGGATGACTTTATATCACTCCTTAGGTTTGATTTTGTTGAAATTCGAAAGACACTGGACTGGAATGGCCGGGGCTGTGCGATTTTGGGGAACATATCTAATTGTGTTTTTTTTTTACACATTGCGATTTGATTTGCAATTTAATTTTTCTAAGTCGAGATTCTGCTCAATATTGTCAATAGTGTGCAGCACAGTATTGGTATAGTTACCCTGCTGAAAGAAAATAATAAAAACCATTACAGAAATTCTAATTGTTTCCATTAAAACCACTACAAGATTCCTTTTTGTAGTGTGCTTTGGGCATTATTCAAATAGGGCTTACTGTTGTTCTAAGTCCTACATCACACCAATAGAATCCAAATACCAGTGTACAGTATTATAGTTTCCATTAAAACAAAATCAACTCTCATTATAACCCTTAAATCCATAAAATTTTCTATTGTGTTAGTGAATTAAAATATTGCATGGGTTACATAGGCTGATTTATTCATTAAGTATTGGGGATTTTAGTAGAAAATGTGCTGAATGTTTCATTTCATACAAGTGAAATTAGCAAAGCAGTTGGATAGAATTTACATTAGTTTGAAACGCAGAGCCAGGCGTGATACGACACAGGGTGCACGCGTGCGTCAAGCCTCGTCCATATTGCCAGATGCGCTTGTGGAAACTTGCAGTGTGGAGCCGAACTCGAGTATAAACAAGCATTACGAAACAGGCTCTGTGTGCACATCAAGTTTAAATGACTCGTCCGGGAGACACGCCGCACGGGACAGAGATGCGCAAGTATGAACAGGCTGTGTGTGCGCGTCAAGTTTAAAAAGGCTCGTCTGCAGACGTGTAACACGGGGCAGAGACGCTCGAGTATGACACGTGATGTGTGTACGGTCTTCTGAATTGGATTTTTCTTTAGTATTCTCTCTCTCTTCCTGCTTTCTGTTTGTTTTTTTAATGACGGACGTTTACGCAGTTGGCTAGGGCAGTGCTGATTGGGTTCAAAGTGGGCTTGGAACAGACGCTTTTCATATTTTTCACGTCGCAGCCTCTTGCGATTACCAAATCGCAACGTCTCAACATTGTAATTGCAATTGCCATTCCATTTTGATGAATCGCTCAGCCATAGCCACAATACATCTAGAAATGCTGATTAAGTGAAAATTTCAAAGGGTTTCTTAATTATGACTGTATATATTGTCAGATTATGATCCACGTTCTTCATGTCATGTAAGATTTGTAACGTAACCAATCTTTGCGGTTTCTCTCTCACTTCGCAGCATCTAGTTGGGCGGTTAATCGGCAAACAGGGGAGATATGTGAGTTTCCTAAAGCAGACCTCTGGTGCTAAGATCTACATTTCAACCCTGCCTTACACACAAGAGTTCCAGATATGCCATATAGAGGGTATGTGGTGTTTTCGCAGTTAATTTATGCTTTTACTCTTGATCACCTTGATGGTTGATTTTCTCTTCTTGTTTTATTTTTAGGAACCCAACAGCAGGTAGATAAAGCCCTGACCTTGATCGGGAAGAAATTCAAAGACTTGGACCTGACCAACTTGTATGCTCCGCCTCCACCGCTAACGTTGCCCTCCCTGCCAATGACATCCTGGGTAAGAGCTGATGCCTCTTCTCTCCTAGGTTGCGAAACTGAGCTGATCCGTGAAGTCCAAGTTATGTTAAGCCCCTCGTTGTGTATGTGATGATGTGATATTGTCGATAGTAAAGCTCCTTGTAGCTTCTAAATGCATTGCGAGTGTCCAGATGGTGAAAGTATCTTGAATGATAAAACAAGGACAACTACAAATGTCCCTGCTGATGAAGTGTTTTTTGCAGCTTCTTTTGCCCAACGGTGTTACGGTGGAGGTGATTGTGGTGAATATCGTATCGGCCGGTCACATGTTTGTCCAGCAACACACTCACCCGACATATCACGCCCTGCGCAGCCTGGACCAGCAGATGTTCCTCTGCTATTCACAGCCCGGCACGCCCGCGTTGCCATCCCCCGTTGAAGGTAAGATGGTTGTTTAGTCTCTTTAGTTTCAACTTCTGGTTCTGTTTCTCACCTTGACCTCCATCTCTTTTCAGTTGGTGTGATTTGTGCGGCCCCAGCGGTTGAAGGAGCCTGGTGGCGAGCGCAGGTCATCTCGTACTACAAAGACTCGAATGAAGTAGAGATCCGATATGTGGATTATGGAGGCTACGAGAGAGTCAAGATTGACAGCCTTCGCCAGATCAGGTTGATTTTCCATCCTTTAGTATTTTTTCCTTATAAGAGTTGAAGGAGACCACAGTGGACTTGCTTTAAGAGACAGTTGACCCCAAAAACCTTTGACATGAACTGTCCTGTTGATGTAGTTCCTTTTTGGCCTCCTTTTTAACTTGAAATGAATTATGATGAATTAATCGTTACATTTTTAACCTTGTGTTTGCTTGTCAGGTCGGACTTTGTGACATTACCGTTCCAAGGAACCGAAGTGTTACTGGACAACATCGCTCCTCTTCCAGGTTTGGCTTGTTGATTTGAATCTTATACGCTGAATTTTTATTGTGTAGGTTCAGTTGGATCACGCAGTGTTCACATTTGAATTTTAGGAGAGGACAGGTTCTCCGCCGAGGCCAGTTCTGCACTGGAAGAGATGACAAGAGGGGTTCCTTTGCTTGCACAGGTATGTCTGTCTTTAATGGTTGGTGTCTGCAATGTTGTCACTGTTTATAAACAATTAATGCTAATTTAAACGGCCAACTTTCTCATAGGTCACTAACTATGACAACAATACAGGACTTCCCTTAGTACACATGTGGAACATGGTGGGAGAGGAGGTGAGATGATTTTTTATATTGGTCATACGTGGTTTATTATTTTAGCATTAGTTTTGCTTTTATTTGTATATTTTTAATTTTAGTGCTAATTGTACTCATTTTTTTGTGCTTTTTTTGTTAATTTTGTTATGTGCTTTTGTTATTGTATTATTTATTTGTTTATATGTTGTATGTTATGTTACATGCCATGTTTTGTCTGTGTGAGTGTGTTGTGTATTTTCATTATATAATTTTATTGTCTTAACTTGGAAATTTTTCTGTTCTAATTTTTTTTTTCAAATAATATTTAGGCCAATTAAAAAAAAATGTTGTCATATTTTCACTTAATTATAGTAACTTTGCTAAGAGGTTTTTGAAAGTTGCCTTTTTTATAGATTTTTTTGCTATTAATAAATGCACAAGGCCTGATTCATATTTTTTCTAGACTGATGTCAAAGTGCAAAATGTCCATAAAAATGTAGATTGACAGCCTAGGTTGAGCTACAGTGCAACTCATTTATAAGTGGAATCTTAATTCAGACAAATAACATGTTTCCTTGTTTTGCAGCTGGTCCTTCTGAACCGCACTTTGGCAGAGCGAGGGTTCGGCGTATGGGTGGACAGTTTCTGATCCTCCAGCGCTGCTCTCTCGCCCCACCTCTCCTCACTCACTTCTCGGCCCACCTGCCCCCTAACCATCACCACTTCTGAAGCTCCGCAGGTCCCATCGTCCTCTTCCCACCATGCACTCTTCATACACCTCCTCACCGACTATGGGAAAATTCCTTTTTTGGTTCTCTCCCCTCTCCACCCTGCGTTTTCTGTTTTCTTTTCTATCCCTCCTTCATATTAAACCTACGTACTGTATTAAAGAAAAACGAAGAGAGCCAAGTGTCAATGACTGAACACCAATAAGGACTGAAGACGTTCCTTGTAAATTTCAATACTGTAATTAAATAAAGGTTAATCATGTTTTCCGTCCGACCAGACTCCTTCCAGCACAAACCCGAGCGGATTATGCCGTGGATGAAAACTAATCTGTATATTGAGAAGATATGCGGTTGACGTAATGTTGGGACATCATGTTTGCATTTGTTATCTCAGCTTTGTTTCGCTTTCCGACCGGGTGGGTGACGAAAAATGCGGTTATTCAAGCAATGATTTTCTGTAGAAGTCAGTCTGATCCTGTGCATCAAGGAAGGACAAACTACCACAGCTTCATATAATCCATCTCTATGTCTGTCTGTACAACAGTGTGGCCTTAGAGGGGAAATGACACCCATCTCTCACACCACGTGCTCTGGACTCGAATCAGCCTGACAGCCGTGGTCAGTTTGAGCTCTCGCAGGGTTCTTGATTTACACTGACTACACACGTCTGCGCCCCTCTGACCTCTGGGCTGTTTTGAGGGGGGAAGCTACAGCCCTAGAGCAACACTAAAGTTTGAACGGTGCTGTAATACAAGGCGAAAGAGCACATCCTGACCCATGGACCCACTAAAACCTGTGGCCTGAAGGAAACTGTGATTGAGAGTGGGCCTTCCCTTCTGCTTGTAATGAATGGGTCTGTGTGTGGTTTTGTATGCATGTTATTCTTCTCCAAAGCACGTCTTTGGCCCAGCGCACTGTGTTGCGGTCACGCCATGATGTCTACCAGTGCTATCGTTCAACACTCGGATCTTGAATCACGTCCAGCTTGAACCACGTTTCACTGCAACTAATTGCCATCTAGTCTTTGCGTTCTGTAAATAACATGGGTATATGGTGTCCATCCCCAGAAACCCACCCCACTGTTGTTCACGGTCCTGATTGGCTAATAGGTAAGGCTCTTGGTACACCTGTATTGAAAAAGCTTTAAGCATTATTCATACCATTTTTTTTTTACATTGGATGCGATCAGATCTGCTTTAATACTCTTATCTGTAATTTGTTAAAGAATAATGACACGGTGATTATTAATATTCCTTTTTTTGTACGTTTTCATTGATTATGCTTTTCCTGGTGGTTAAATTGACTTTTTGACCAGGACTCATCCCTGTTTCTGCTGCTGGAACGTTTGTAATGTAATGCCGTCAGGCTATAGAATGTTTAAAGTTGTCCCTGGTTTAGAAGTTACTGGACTTTTATCCTGGTTATGGGTCATTTAATTGATTATGATTGTTAGCAATACAGTTTTGGACTCCAAAAAATCATGCTGACGTTTTAGTGCCACAGTAAAGCTGGGTGCAATTAAATTCAATTATAAATAAGGAAAAATAGAATTGCATATTTTGGCCTTTTATTCAAAGTGGAATTACACCCAGCTGGTAGTAGAGGGCGTATTGGTATACATGAACTGACATCATTGCAAAGTTCACTAAAAGAAAGTTTAGACTTCCATAAAGAGCACTACAACTCAAGCAAACCCTCTCATTTCCACTATCTTACCAGATATTTCTGCAATATCACAAGGTTCTAAACTGTCTTGCATCCATCTCAGGTATGAGCTCTTCATTTGTTGTCTTGTTTGTAATTTCTGGAATAGTGTACTTGACCTGTGGCAGTGTGTACAGCCAGCTTAGGGTTTTTCTTGTATGTCCATGTGCACTAAGGAACCACGTTGACCTACGAGCTAAAACATTTCACTTTTCTTGAGGTCTGAAAAATCCACTCATATCTTCACATTGCCTCCTACCATTAGAGCATATGTGTCCTCTGTATGTTCCTACCCACACTCTCCTGTCATGGATGAATCACGCTACATTAGACTTGTCCAGGTGTGTGTGTGTGTATATATATATATATCTCTCACTGTACTTTTGTAAAAACACTGATGTGAGTAGGTATCAAAAGGGAACATGTTATTTTTTCATCCCCCTTTCTGTTCACCTGTTCTCTGTTGGTAGGAATGGTTTGAGATGTTTGCTTAGCTAGATGAATTTGATTATTTAAATGAGTGTAAGCAATCCTAGACATGTACAGTACAAGTCGGTTTTTTGCCAGACTCATTCAAAAGTTTGATTCTTTGGTTGTACAGATCTATTGAAAAAGAGAATAAAGTTATTGAAAACATTTTGTGGTGCGTTTAGTTTTGAAACGGACACATCTATTCGCACTTTTGCGCATTTCATCTGAAAGGTTGTGCTTAAAATGCTTGAGGTTAGTCTTGTGGACATATATCAATGTAGCTTTTGTATGCATTTCTCTACAATAGTGCTAAAGTCATATTTTATTAAAATGGAAAACTACAGTTTTATGTGTGCATAAACCAGTATGCAAAATATTTTAAATGCTTTCTCAATATAGTAAAACAGGAGGGTTTGAGCACATTTGGATGTTGTTTATCTTATAAATCTGATTAGTCCTCGCTAATTTAACTTCAGAGGTGTGTGAGAAATAAATTGGTCTGGCAAGTCCAAGTACAGCAGCCAGTAAATCAAAATAGAAATTTAATTTTCTTTACCTCTAGAGGGAGTAAGAGACCATGTAATGAGCACACTTTTACTCTCAAAGATTTATGAATCCATGTATTAAACCTCTATAATTAAACCCCTAACACCAACAATGACAACTCCAAGAACAGATTCTCTCAGGCATGCATGTGTAAACGCTTCTAAACGAGACGGTTTTGCACATTTATTTAGCATTAGTCTAACAATTCGCCACTTTGTCAGACAGCAAAACTGGAGTCTCAAAATAGACAAACATGTTTAGCTTAAGGAGGACAAGAAGCTTCAGGGGTAAAGTAGTAAAGCATTTAATAACTAATTGTACAATAGTAAAGGCATTTATACATTTGTTTAGAAATTCTTTTATCTAAAAATTATAAAGTAGCTCATTATTGTAAAGGGCAATAAAGTGGTGGTATAAGTTTTTTAATTTATTAATTATCAATGAATTTCATTCATTTATTAATGAAAGATTAATCCACGAATAAATATTTAATGAATCTTGATGGTTCCAGGTTTTTAATAAAGCTATTTTTCTTGTCTGTTGTTATTAACAGGTCTTTATACAATAGGTCTTTGATAGAGTCCAGGCATCAGAAAATATCAATGCACAAGTTTTCTGTTTTAAAAGAGAGAAAATGTATGTTTTATAGATGTGACATATAGGTATGGATGTTTTTAAGAGACAACACACTTTGTAGGATTTCTGGCAATTAAAATGAACAAACCAGATACAACACCCAACAAATAGAGAAGGGACGGCTCTCCATAGACCACAAAACAGTTATTTTCATGTTCCCATTTCCCAATGTTCCATCCGTTATGGATTTGACAGTTCACTTAGGCTACCTGACTATGAAAAACTATGTTTTAAAAACCCACAAAAAAAGCCTCTTTAAATTTAAACCAACCAATATTGAAATCTGACCAGTCAGTATGGTGAAAACCCAAAGATATTTATCTGTCTGAAAGAGTTTTGCCAATAGATAAAACAATTAGTCACAAATTGTTTCCCCAAGACAACGAGACTAGTAAACAGGTTTAAAGCATATATTTGATATGTGTTAGGCCTATGTAAAATACATTTTATAGGATTCATAATCAGGGCTGGGGAGTAACGAAATACATGTAACTTAGTTACGTATTTAAAATACAAAATTTGAGTAACTATTTCATTACAGTTACTTTTTAAATGGTGGTAATCAAATTACAGTTACATCCAAAAAGTATTTTAGATTACCAAAGTGATTACTTGGAATTTCAATGGCATTTATTGCATTAAAACTTTATATATGGCAATTAATGTAAACAGCAATTGGTGATTCTCTGACATTCTGCAAAAGCATGATGCCCCTCGCAGAATATGCAAAATTGGAATAATTTTAACAAAATAAGAGCAATCTGGGTTCATAAAAATTGCATATTAATTTTATTTAGTACTGTTCTGAATAAGCTATTTCACGCAATAGATGTTTTCATATACTCCATTACACAATTTGAGCCAATTTATACAAATTGCCACATAAAAAATTGACATACCCTTGAATCTTTAATGTCTGTGGTTACCTGAATGATCAACGACTGTTTTCATGTTTTGCGAGTCCCTTGTTTAAGTAATTTGTTTAGGTAATTGCGACTTTTTATCTCAGAGTTCTTTTATCTCACAGTTCTGACTTTTTCCTCACAATTGCGAGTTTATAAGTTTATAAAATCTGATTTATTTAGAGCAGAAAAATGTGTTGGGTAGACAGGAGGTCTTTACATGAAGCATTACTAAACAAACTGTTCATTTTCTTTATCATAGGGCCTTGATCATATTTCGTTGTTTTTTTCAAATGACGGTACAGAACAGACGTGATTTTGAGGTGATGCGATGTCATTCCATGAACACAAGATGGCGACCGAGCATTATATTTCAGCTCGCCCTGAAATAGTTTTCTTTTTTCTTGGAAATGAGATCATCAACTTATGGGGTGTCAAGACCATCTCCATTACAGGGCACTTAAATGAGCTTTTTGTCTGTCTGATCTCTGTCAAATGGTGGTAATGCGTGAGCTCGAATCTAATGAAGGCACTCAAGCACATACAACCTTTATTCAAGCGTCTTGAAAGGCTGCGCTTTCTAGCTCGTGGCTGGACACTGGTAATTATCCGAGGTCACCCTTGTCTCGCTTTCTGCCGCCAGACAGCCGAGACCCTTAAATCTTTGAAAACTGCGCGAGAACACAATAGATATTCAGACAATTCTGTCATATGAATGTAACGCTGGACGGCAGTGCTGGAATTAAATGAATGTTTTTGTCTCCTCAGGGCCAGTTTAACACCAACACATCTCTCATTTGATTGTTCTGCCCGGGCACGATTAAATTACACATTTTTGTGTCTCACGCCCTTATCATTTTCGGTAATGAATGGGGGAAAGCGAAAGTCCATTCTGGCATGATATTTCTCTTATAACTTAAACTGAGAAAATAAGCGGAAGTAGCTTTAGTTCAAGTTCAATTGGCATCAAGGGCGATTCTAAAGCGTTTCAAAGTAATACTTCAGTGGATCTGATACCGGGCTTAAAAAGGCCATCAAGGCTTAAGGCAGAAACATTCTTTCATTAAAACAGTCTATGGAACAAATTGATTTCGCAATGCACTGAACATCTATGCTTTTCAGACATTTTAAAGACAAGTTATGACATACAGAGTCCCTTTAAAGAGCCACAAATTAAAATAAAGAGGGTCGTTCCATGTGATAGTGCAATGTCAAACCAAATTGCATTGATATAATTTCTTAAGAAATTAGGCAATTTTTTAGCAAAGCATTTCACAAAAAGATGTTTCAATTGAATGCAATGAAAACAATGCACTTTTAAACGTGGATGATGAAAATGAAGTTATTAGAAACATGTTCCTGGTAATTGTTTTGTTTTAAATTAGGCTTTTATTCAGCAATTATGACAATTCACTTTACATTGTTCAAGCACCCTTTTAGAAACAGTGACATGAATTCAAAGGCGGACACTGAGGCAATAAATAAGAGCAACTGATCATTCACGTAAAAGTGTGTAAACGGCCCGCAGCTTCTTTTCTTCCCCTGACACATCTGCTCTGCACTGATGTGAGCTCACATGTACAGCACGTCTTCTGTTTGTGTATGTGTGAGTCTCCTCTACAGGCTGATGAATGGAGCGTCTGCTTTGTAGTGTAGGCCAATAACTTTGATGGCAGATCATTAGTATGGGTACATACTACTTTTACATTACTTGATGTGTACAGGTGTGCATAAAAAGAGAAAGATTTGAATGTAGTGAATCGCCCATGCCCTAAATGAAATGTGAACATTAGCAATAAGCACTGACAGAGGAGCCGTCGCTCAAATGTATACTTTTGGCTCATGACGGTGTTGTCCAAACTAGCATTTCTGTAAATTAGACAACAGCCAAATGTTGTTTGCAAAACAATCTGTACAGGCAAATGAAACAGAAATAGAAGTTTGGATGTGATAAGATTTGGATGTGATTTGTCACGCATAGATTATATGAAGTACTCAATGCTTATTTAGTGATCATACATAAGAATTGATTTGTCATTTAACTCAAGGTCCAGTGTGTTATAGGCTGATGATTGTCTACATTGATTTCTGTCTTTGACCTAGTGAAAAATAAATATACTAAAATGTATTTGAAATACATTTAATTCATGTAAGTATACTGCAAATCCATTGACATATTATGTACTTAATGAAAATACACTGCAATTGTATTTGTGCTTTAAATTGGTATACTTAAAGTCTGCTAAATTGGAACAACTCATTTTGAACTTAATATACTTTAATTGTGCAGAAATAGTGCTGAACTTAACTAAAGATACATTTAAGTGTATTTAATTCTGCTAAAGTGGAACTATTGCAAGTATGCTTCAGGTACACTTTAAATATCTTGCATTGAAAGGTTGATTTTTTAAAAAAAAATCATAAAATCCTTATAAAAAAAGAGACATTTTTATTGAAACACAGGCTTAAGAAATGTGCATTGTGTATAAATAGTACTCCAAATAAAGGTTAATTATAACTTTACATCAGTAAGTCATGTCAGTAAATCTGTTAATACATTTAAACTATACTTAGTATGAAATAAATGCATTTTAAATGAATTGTTTTTTTACTAGGGCAGCATTTGTTGTAAACGTCACAATTGAGTTGCATGTCTCGTTAAAATCAGAAGTACAACTATATTACAACAGCAACACGTATTCTTTGAACAAGTGGGTTCATTTGTACACTTTTAAATGACTGTATGGATCTTTAAGTAAAGTTGTGCATTTCTCCAAAACTTGTTCTGCTCAGACCCTGTGGCATTTTATATGCGTTATATCTTACAGGTGACAGAACTGAGCGTGTCGAACCAGGCACGACGTAACTGAACCCAAAACCAGTTTTAGTACAAACTTTCTGATTCAAGGACAGCACTACTTTGAAAAGGACCTACATGCTGAGACCTCATTCTTTAATACCTCACCCATTAAAACAATTTCTCAAACATGAAGCATTATCTCTGTGATTATCCATTTAAAGATTGGAGCAGATATTTTCCAACTCTGTTGTCAAATTGGCTGTCCATCTTAGGCAATGTTTGGCAGGTTACATTTTCCTCTCTAATTGCAAAATGCGCGGGCTCTAATTGGGCAGATCTGTGTTGTGCACTTAGTCTTCTTTTTAATAAGGGCCTTCTGTTCAGACATCTTCCCCTGCTCTTTTTGAAGACTTAATGGATTTGCAGAGACATTAGATTTAACTTAATAATGGCGAGGGTTGCAGCGTTAATAAACCGTTCCTTCAAAAACAGCAAATGCATACATTTAAATACACTCTTGATGTGTCTCCTTTAAAGTCAAATTGAAATTCCATTTCATCAAACCCGACAGCCGCCTCTCTGTTTATGTCACAAGTAACATGAATATTCATGTATGAGAACGGTAATATTAATTAAATAGATGCCTCGTCTCATAGCAGCCATATATTTATTATGCAGATGATTTTCTGCTTGATCTACAGATTTGTTTTTACGCGCTCAGACAAATATCAGTGCCATGAGGTACTGTAATGCAATAAAACAATGTTGTGACGGTACAATTAAAACAAGGGGATGAGAAACACGGCCAGCAACAAAATAAGTTCATATAAAGCTCCAAAGAGGTCCGTTTGGCCTACAGTGTTCTTTAATGAACCCATAAACGGTTAGCTTCGCAATAAACATACCCCTAAATGGTATTTAAGGCTTGTATGATGCTCGGGTCATCGTGCAGACAGTTGAGACGAAACTCTAAACAGTGATTTCCTGTACAATTATGCTAAATCTCAATGAGCCATGATTCTAAAAACAGCCCCTTTTGACAGCCCGCTTGTGAATGTTTGGCAACGCGCCTTGTTGTAATAGCAGAGAGACGACATGTTTTGGGTGGTCAGATGGAGTGTTATTCTCTACTTTCTGCTGAAATGAAAGGCACTCGTTTTGGGTAAACTATTTTGCCCGCCATTACGCTTATCAAGCCTTATTACGAAATTGTGTCATTTCGATTATCTTAAATGCCCTGTAAACTGTTCTGCCAAAGCCCATCAGAAATTTAATTACGTATTGAATTACAATGAAATGGAACGGCAGTGGTGATGCATATTTGAACTGAACAAAAATGACATAAAACAGAGGAAGCTGGGTTTCAGATAATGATTTTTATTAATGATAGTTTAAATTAGCAATTAGCAATTACACAGCAAGACATGATCAAAGAAAAATGATGCTTTATGGCTTTTCTCTCTCTCTTCAAAACAGTGGTCTCGCCCAGGAGAGAAGAAAAAAAGAGGGGAGAGAGATTTCTGGGTTGCGCCCCTCAGGTGCCCATGTGTCCGTTTACCAACAAGTGGTCGGCCAGGCAGTAAGGTGAGACAGCGGGGTTCACCTGCCAATCAAGAGCATCTTAGCCTCCCCGTCTGGACACCGGCTTTATGTGGGCTCTTCACTACGAGAGGTCTGACTGTTGTTCAAAAGCTATCTTTAGCAGCAGTGAAGAGGAAATATGAGTTGGAGGAGGTATAAAAGAAAAAAATGGCAAAAAAGAAGAATGATGAGCTGTCTTTGGGCCATGGAACCTTTTCTCAAAGCGAGCTGCAGGAAATAAACAGCAATCACTGTAGCATGACAGAAATCCACTGAGCAGGCAGGCTTAATTGAGCCCTCTCTCTCTCTCTCCATCTTAATGCACAGGCTGACTCTCTGTGGATAATAAGCACAAGATCCCTTAACCTTTTCTGTGCATTTTAAAGACCCTTAATTGATGTGTAAAACTGCAGTTTTCTGAAGTCAAAGGGTCCACAAACCCTCAGGCAGTGTGCTGGGATATTTTGAGTTGAACGTGTCATAGTGACAGATGGGTGTCACTGAATGAAGTGTGTTCTTTACACTGACAAAACAAACATGCATCTATAAAGAATGACAGAAAAAGAACAGTAATCACATTGAATATTTGCGTCTATAATTCATATATAGACACTGGGGATTTTAAAATGCGAAATTAACAATTATTTACACAAAAAGGGCAGATATATGAATTTTAAGGAAGCCAGGTTATTGAGCTGACAGTGCTTAAAAAGACATGATCTTATTTTTTCTCATCATTTCAACAAGTATTCATTGCTGCAAAATTAAATCTGCTGTATTTATTCAGCTCAAAATGCAGTTGCACTTTCCACCTGTACCATTACACACCCCACATGTGTTATATATTGCCCAATACTTTGTTTGCACAACACAATATCTGTATATTACTGTGTTCTATAATGCATAATTGATTTGTATAATGTATTTTGTGCATATATTGTTTGTTTATTGTACGCTTGTATGTTGGTTAAATCAGTTCTTGTATGAAAATTGACCACGGTCTGCATAAATATCATGGTTAAACTATTGGTTATTATGGTGATACTAGACTACAGTAAATTAGTACAAACTATGGTGCTATAGTTAAACCATGGTTTATTTTGGTAAATTGTGCAAATAAACGTAGGCAACTTGTTATGGCATATACTGTAACATTGCGCCCTTAACCAAGTTAGGCAGGCTTCATATAACAACTTACGTAATAATTAGACGTAATAATTCAAAATGAAGCACAAACAAACTTCAGTTTGGTTCAGGAACCAGTCTGTAAATAAAAGCACGCCTTACTTGCTGTTTGGACACGTTCTAGCAATTTTATAACAAATACAATGCAAGTTACGAATTTTCAACGGCAAAGATGTCAGAAGTCACCCTTAGTGTCAATATCATTATCATCGCTTAGCCTACGCAATGTTTCTGTTTGTTTAAACGCAGCCAGCGAACAACTAAAACCAACAACACAAAGACAGAAATCCACATGCTCCGAGCTCCAAGTGGGCGTTACCGTGCTAATGACGTCAATGAAATGGGTTAGGTGACGAGCCCCTTCTCCACCCCGCCCCGCGCGGCTGAAGGGAGGGGGAGTGAGCCAGGCAGAGCTGATCCCACGTGTGACGCTCGCATTCCCGGCTCAGTAATATTCTCTTAGCGGGGCTACGGGTAGCGTTCGCTCTGACAGTGTGTGTGTTAGTTACTGGCCATAGTTGGGTTAGCAATGGAGGGAGACGGGAGCCAAGCCACATCTGGAAGCCCTAACGATTCGCAACACGACCCGGGGTAAGCCAGAGCCAGTGCTGACAGCACTTGACTTTTCTTGTCTCTTTTCCTCCAGTGACATGATTCAGGGAGAGAGTGTTTTTAAAATCGATCCTCTCCAATGCATTGGCATCGGCGCAGCCTTCCGGGTGCGCGCAACTACTACACCTTTGTTTGATTTATACGAGCGTGCTGGCCTGCCCTTAGAGCAAAGCTCAGTAAAAAACACGCACGGCTCTCTTCTCCTCGATCTCTGCTTTGCCTTCGCTCAGCTCTGCTTTTTTGTCGCTAGCTAAGTAGTTAGCTACACGTCAAAATGGCCGATCTGACATCTGGACTCACTTCTGCTGTGTTTTCCCCTTACAGTAAAATGTTTATCGGTGGCCTCAGCTGGCAAACTTCACCAGGTAAGGGCACGATCATTCCGTCTTATTTCCGACCCTTTGTCGGGCTGCGTTTTGTTGCGCGTCCGCGCTGGTTACATTGTATCCAGCTTTGCGCGCTGTGCGGGATACGTTCCGTGCGCGCAAGGTTATTTTCATTCCCAGTCATTTGAAGTCCTCTATTCGACCCCTGTAATACATCCAGGGGGGCGTTTAATTAAAAAAACTGATGCGGTGTGTAACGTGCGAACGCTTTGCTTATGTGTCCTCTTTTTTCTTCTGTTTGTTTCACAGACAGCCTTAGAGACTATTTTAGTAAATTTGGAGAAATCAGAGAATGTATGGTGATGAGGGATCCCACAACAAAACGCTCCAGGTAAAAAGAACGTGATGTTTTTTCCTTTAGAGCACTTTTATGCTTAGCCATTCCTGACATATTGCACGATTTTGCGCTGTTATTCTTATGCTGCGATGCTCTTTTTTTATAAGCGACGGGATCGCTGTTTTTCTGCATTGAATACAGTTTGACATTGATTTGGCATTACTGAACGCGTAATGGTAATCCAAATGCCTTTTAACGCAGTTTCGTCTTTCGCACCTTAAGTGTCACAGACAGACCGTGCATCTAAGGTGACATGTTGTGACAGATCTAATAGATTACCTTAAATGTTTAGTCAACCAAGTTCTTGTAACGTTTAATAATAGAATGGGAAGGACGTGTTAACACCCTTCACTAAGTTTACCCGTCAAACAATCCCATCGCTGTCCTAATATGTGTCCGATGTTTGTTTGTTTTGCAGGGGATTTGGCTTCGTTACGTTTGCGGATGCGGCCAGTGTAGATAAGGTCTTAGCTCAACCTCACCACGAATTAGACTCAAAGACGGTAAGTTCGCTTTATATTTTTGTGAAGTGCTGTTTAAACATGCTTGTGTGTGACATTTAGTGGAGAAAAGACGCGCAGTCTCCATCACATATCTCTTCTCTGGTCGAGGCTCCGTGGCGTTTGTCATTGAAGCACGCGCGCGACAGCAGGGCACCTGACGCAAGTACTCGGGTAATTACTCCCGTCTTACCCCCGTGCCTCAATAGAAAGCCATGGGTTAAATCCTGTCGAGGCTGGGGGTAAGGACAGGACCTGCTGTGGAGGACGATGGTGACGTCAGCCGTGCTTAATGAAGGCTTTTGATGACATAAGACTTGCAGGGCATGACGCAGTACTGTGCACATTTATTCGGGACTATTGCAGGTTGTTGAACGAAGTTGCTCGGGGCAAGGATGCACAGTGGTTTATTATAAAACGGGCTGAATAAATCTGGTCATGGGCAGGTGCTATTATTTATATGGTAAACTAATTTCACCAGGCATATTTCTTTATTGTCAGTGTCAGTTAGGATTTTGTCGTTTAGGTTTGTGTTAACTAGTTGAGATTGAGTTTGAGGTATATTTCTTGAATGTTATCATTATTATACATTCATTCTATTTCTTAAGTTTAAGAAATAGCACACAGTATTTTTTCTACTTAAAAATGATAACTTGATGTGTATAATTTTTGTTTGTTGGTTTATTCACTTCTAGCATTTGCTTTATTTTAAAAGGTGTCTAAAACAAATAAGTATTGGAGTATTATGGATTATTACTTTTTTTGCAAGGAATCTAAAGTTAATAGAAACAGAAATAATTTTATTAAGAACAGTTTGATTTAGGGCTAGAATTATTATCTGCTAAATTATTTGTCATAATATTGTGAGTTGAAAGTTTTCTCTTTAGCAGAAAAAAAATATATAAAGGTTTGTTATGTAAATATGTAAAGTGAGGGAGATTTATAGTCACATCGACCAGAAATAAATTGCCTGCTTATTGCAACTCGCTTACATAAATCGCACCAGAAATGAATTTAGATTTCTTTGAATCCCAACATAAGCAGGCACCTTATCAAATAGTTTAATAAATTCTCGATTATATTTATTTTCCATATTTAAATCAATCATCTTTACTGTTTGTAGAAGCCGCTGTTAGTTACCTGTAGGAGTCCAGAATGAAAGAGGCTTTTATTTGGGATTTGGGATAGGGTGTGGACAAACACAGCCTTCACTGAGTCATTTTAATGGAGGCAGTGTTGATTCCAGTTACTATCAAGAGAAAAAATGTATTTCAAGACATTCCCAGAGAAACACTGCTATGCGTTTGTGGCTAATTCTTCTCCCAAAACACTGCATATTTGATAGTCCCAAAGCTCTCCATTTCAAAAAACTTGTAATGTGTATTTCTGCGATAAGATGGGCAGTAGAATTCTCTGTTCCTAGTTTAGTAGGTAATTTGTTGGGAAACTTTGTTGTGAAAGTGCTTTGTTAAACGTACAAATGAACAACATTAAAATCAGCCAGAACAAGAGGATCTATTTTAAAACGAAAATGAGTTTGAATATTTTCATGGAATATGGTTTACACGTGAGGATGTAAAAAGACATGACCAAATTGAGGTTATGTGGTTCAAGTTGCTAGTTGCTCTAGATCATGTGACTAATTTGGCCACCAGATTAACCTGTTAAACTGTTTATTAGCTGCAGGTGGATTACTGTTTATCGTTTATTTAAATCCATCTCATAATTTCAAGTCATCATTTAGAACCGCAGGTGAATATTTGCAACCTGTCTTGGATCGATGATCTAAATCTGCAGATGAACAGGTGTGCTATGCATTATCTCTCTCCGCCAGTTTGTCATTGACTGATGTAAACTGAAAGCCATTAAGAGGCATTTCAGTCTGATCAAAAAAAACAGTACATTGTATTGCACTAGTCCAAAAATGTGTATCTCGGACATCAAAAGTGGGCCGCTGAGATTACATAATGAGTGCAAGCATGGGTAACTCTAGTACTGTAAGTAAAAAGTGGGTCAAGGTTTGACGTTTCAAATGCTCTTGAATGGCTGGAGAAAAAAAGAAAAGATAGCATAGCAGCGACGTGCCCGGGATTGAGAGAGATTGAGATCATGAGGACAGTAGCGGCTATATCTAAAGCAGGGATTACTGAGCTCAGAGTAGTGATGTCATCATCAGGGTCGAAGGGTGGAAGATGCGTGACTTTTACGGAGGCGTGACCTCATTGGTAAAGGTGAAGTCTGGTGCGGTAGCTCCATCTGAGCTGCGAGGGAGTTGGGTTCTATGCGGTAGCGTGGAGGTGTGAAAACAACTTCAAATTGCCCTTGCTGTCGAAAGCTTGCTTGTCAAGAAAGCTTGATGTCCTGTAACAGAAACAGCTTTTCAAACATTGCTGCTTTTGAAGAGATCAAGGCTCGCACTTTCATTCTTTCCCACCTGTTTTCTTTAGTCCTTCACCCACAGTCGGCTGCATTTTTCATTCCAGTCCGTCCTTTCTTTTGTGGGCATTCGTGATTTGCATAATCATAATACACAAGCATTTGTCAATTTGTATGTTTTTAAGATGTCGTATGTTAAATGCATGTTTAAGTTCAAGCTTACAAATGTATGAGTTTTCTTTTGAGCTTTCTGAAATCATCATTTTGATCATTTTAATAAGCATCTTTACGTTTAGAGGTGCACAAATTTATTGCATTTTCAGGGTTTCTTTTCCAGCTTTGCAATTTCCTTTCCAATCTTTTGTCACTTTTGTAGAGTGCAAATGGACCAGAGAAAACACGTAGAGAGATATTCATGACACACTTTTGATTAAAAGCTGTGTAATCTGCAAATCTGAAAGCCCGGGGTGAGAATTGCATTGTGTATTGACAACTGAAAGACTGTTGCCGGTTTCTCTAAAAGCAATCTGTTTTAGATTAAACACTTTTCTGGATGAATTAAAATATAACACAACAGCATCATTTCCCATCAGAAAGGTTTTTTTTTTAAGTCGATACATATTGCAATTCTGTTCAGGTCAAATTAATTTACCATGAGAACCCCCCCTTCATATTTCACGTAAACATGTTTATTACTTCTCGCATGCTGTCACATCTCACGATCCCGCTTTTCTCTTTCGTAGCGTTTATACGAAGTGACAAAGCATTCAGACGCACGGTATATTTAAGAGCGATATAGCACTAATGGATCTTTTTCCCCTGAGTTATTTTTCCATTTAATGAGAGTGCAGAAGCAAGCATCTGTGGAAAGCAAGTCTTTGAACCGTTTTTATCCTCGCATGCATGATTATCTGTCGTGCTTCTAGTGCTTTGGCTGCCCGAGCTTTTGGCCCGTGTGTGAAAAAGAGTGCGTGTTGTTTCAGTCTATGAATGTTTAAATGACCAAAGCAAATATCTTGCTCAACGGCAGGTCAACCAAGAACCTACGCTTCTTGTGTTATGTAAAACATCATAAAAACATTTTTTATAAAAGCAGTAATGCTCTGTGCTAGTAATAATAGTAACTTTTTTTATAACAAGCTAGTTAGTGGAAATCAATCATAATTTACAGATTTTAAAAACAAGATTTTTCTGTGATATAGAAAAACTTTAGCATTATAAGTAAGGAATAATTGACGACGGGCCATTCAATTATCGAAAGTTAATGCACACCCCGAGGTGGTAATGCGGCCACGACGCGAAGCGGATATAAATTATTTACTTAAATTACTTTGTTGGTATTTTATAGTTATAAGCATGATGTAAAAAAAGCGGAACAAGTATTCAATCAATGTTTATTTATTCATTTAGGCTAGTATTTATTCTTTGCATGAGGTGAGAAAAGCAGAACATGTATGCAATCAATGTTTAGTTAGGCTACAAATAAATTAATGTGGTATTTAATTATTCAGTTAATTCTGTTTTCTATTCAATTGTTTATTTATTATTTTCAGTTTATTGAATTATTTCTGTTTTATTTGTTAAGGTTAAACTGCACGTTTAATTGTGAAGTTGGACATAGAAAACGGCAGACCACCTCTTAAAGCAAGAAAACTTGATACAGAGTATTCCGTGCCAGCTGCAGTTCTCACAGTTGCATAGAAAGCTCGCAGGTGGTTGTTTAAAGCGTTTTCCCCCTCTCTTTCTACTTCTTCAGCATACGTAGTTTTTGTTATAAGCCAATCGTTGAACACATTTACTGCCCAAGCTGTTGTCTTTTTGGTGTTTTCTTCATGTTTTTCATCTTCAATCTTGTCTAGTTGTTCTTCAGTGACCGTTTTATGACGTTTGCTAATGCTGGCTGCCTTTGATGTTCGCTTTCTTTTTCTTTTCTTTTTTTTCATCTTCTGGACTGTCAAGTACAGCTTTCGCCCAATTGTCGAAATTTTCGTACTTTCCATAAATATTAAAAGTTATTTCTGGAAAATTTAAATCGTCTTCCATGTTGTTTGTGGTGGACTAGCTACAGTATAAATCCGTTATAACGGTTAAATTTGGCGCCGTGATATCGAACTGTAATTCGGTCGACAGATCTGAAACTACTTCATAGGTGTGCGTTTGACTGAAAAATAATGCACACCTGTAGAACCTTCGTCAGCCAATCAGAATCAAGCATCTATATTTTGCATTAATAATACAGGGACAGATAAAAGACAAACGACAAGATTACAATTGACACATTTATGTTGTTAATTTATTCTACAGGGATTCTGTTACGTTCCCAGGATGAATCACAGAAGCGCTCTATGTAAATTTCAAATGCCCTTGATCATGGGTTGTATTTAATGTTGTTTCTAAGTCGATGTGCGTGTGAAGTCACCGTGTTTGTAGTATAATGAAATATAGACTTATCAAGCCAATAAACAAAGTAAGATTATAGCACGGCAAAAGCGCATTGTGGCTAAAGGCGTAACCCTTCATTCACTGTGGAGTGGAGTAAAAAAGTCACCCATAATAATGATAATCCCTCCGGGGAAAAAGAGGTTGTGGGTATATTGATCAAATGCCGTGTCTTGATTCTTCACAAATCTACAGCACTTACTAAAACATCTTCCATCTTGTCGGCCTGACCTCCCCGGAGGCCAGAAACACTCCTTCAGCGAGTCTTTGAATTATCTCCGGTGTATCATACGATGCCACCTGTTTATTTATGTTGTAATGGAGTGATTATGCTGTAACCTGTGTAAGGTTTTATTCGATTTTGTCATACACAGGCCTCATGCAAGCAGCGTGTAATAACCCTGCGAGATTACACATGAGACACAGAGCATTGCATCATGATTAATACTATAATTTCCATGAAGGTTATCGAGTAGTCGCGGCACATCGCCGGCGTTTTCTAATATTTTGTCATTTTCCCCTTCACGTAACACCTCGGTTTTCTCATATTTCTCTCTTTTCTTTGTTTCATTTAGATTGATCCTAAAGTTGCCTTTCCAAGACGCGCTCAACCCAAGGTAAGAGCTGTTTGCTTTTTGCTCTCCCTGCTCTCCCTCTCTTCTTTACATTTGCAAGTCTGCTTTGTTAATAGCGTGAGAGAGTAAATGTTTTCGGTGAAGTTGAACTGGAGTTTAAACTGTTAAGTTAATGTCTGGCTGTTGTTTTTTCCGGGCTTACGATGACTTGTCTGTGTCACGGTACAAGGAGAGACCGTGCTTAATTGTCAGATGTGGTGAATGAAGTTTTTGTTCATCGGAATTACGACTATGGCAATCGTGGAGCCTTAAGAAGTGGCGCAGAGAAAATATTACACTGTTGCCGATTTGTTGTGTGTAAAGGTTGAGATTTTTCTTATCGGGGCGAGAGGTGGGGGGGTACTAATGAACTTTTTTTGTAAGCTTCGCTGCTTAAAAGTAAGATTATTAGCGATGAATTTATTTACAGAAAAGTAAAAAGAGGAGAAAATGTTGCCCTCCAGAGCATTAAAATCACAAGAACGTTTCTTTGTGCATTTGTGCGTGCATGTGTTTCACGGCCTAATGTCCTGTGTTGGCGTCGAACGTCCTCCTGCCTCTTCACTTCAGACTGCCATGTCATCCAGATGGTCTGTGCCCCAGATTCTGTGTCTGCCGCACAGCCGCTCGCTTGGCCTCTCGGGTGGAGCTGGGACGTCCCCCCTGGCTCAGCTACGGGCCACCAACACTTTTACCCACTTTTGATCTAGAGAGGAAAGGTGAGAACTTCTACACTGACCTGAGATCAGCGCAAGTGTTTTCTAGGGGCGATGGAGGATAGTGGATTTGTAGCAAGCAGATGGTACTAGATCAGGGCGGAATGGGAACCTCTGGTCCGTGCGAAGCTGGGGAGGGTGGTCCGTATGGTGACAGGTGTCCATTGCACACTTGTCTGGCTAATTGATATAAAGAACTTTCGCTCTGTCCAGAGCGGCGACTCATTGGAGGAGAAATGGTGTGCTGTTTTTCTCGCTCTCACGCACATACACATGCCAGCGAGGTCGGTCCAAATGCAGGCCGCAGGGCCCCAGGCCTAATGCTGTTTCTTGGCTCGTGTTGGGCGCGGGATGAATAGGAGTATTAATACCGGCAGGCTCCAGTAGCAGTTAGTCTACAACCCTGTGGATATTTGCTTAGAGTCAGGCATAGTTGCGAATAATACCTTTAATGCAAATGCATTATTATTACTCTAATGACAAGTCAATGGGTTAAGCGATAATGTTTTATGGGAACTTGGCAGAAGTGAGTATTTAGATTCATTGCCTTGTGATTCTTCGGTATGATTGAAGAATAAAAATACAGTTCACTGAAAAATGGAAAAGTACGCACAAAATAAAGCTGAATAGCCCCACTGTCCTCACCGTGCGAGGCTGGAAGGCTTTTTATCTCCCAACAAAAGCAGCAGAAAGGAACGGTGGATTTGTTTTTTGCGATGATTGTGTTTAACGCCGCAGAAGTTTTACCGCAGCCGTAGGTCGAGATTGCTTTTTTGCTTATTTGTGATTGGACTTGTTGTTTCGCACTACTTTCCCCCAACACGGCTCTGCATGTCCCGACAAGATTTTAATTGATAGTGGGACTGAAGCCACTTTTGGAAGGGAATGGATTTTTTTGCAGGTCTGATATGGCCCTCCGAGAAAACGTTATTTTCATCAAGCCCAAGGATGCATAATCCTTCCAATCAAGTTACCGATGCTACACCAGCTGCCATGGTGTGGTTTTAACAAGCCTCTAGGTGCAGTAAGGCGATGGAAGATCATCTTTATGTGATGGCCCATTTGTTTTGCACTGATTCTTGTCCCTTCCCATTGATCATTTTGAAACTCGCACCGTTGCCAGTTGCTAATTTAGTGGGGGAGTATTTATCTTTGAGACGTTTGTGGATGAGGCATCGCGTTCTAGAATCATTTATTTCAAAACAGTTTATGTCCTGAAATAGGTTCACAGATTAGAGGAAAGATCGGTTAATGTCACATTGTTGCATCTTACGTGGTGGAAATACTTTATAGTAACATATAGAGCGCTGTAGGGCTGTTCAACGATTCATCTTTAAATATTTTATTTAAATTATATATATATATATATATATATATATATATATTTATATATATAAACATTTATTTATTTTTATAGTTTATATTTTTCTTAAATATATACATGTATGTGTTGATGTTTATAAATACAAAATTAATATGCACAAATCACAATTAATCGTTGAACAGCCCTATTGGATTCATACTTTAGATTCTTTGTTTTTGTGTTTTTAAGTGATAATTCGGTCTTCATTTACTTGCCCTTATCACATTCCAGCCCTGTTTTTCTATAGGAAAGTTCAGTGGAATTTCCAAGCTCTATTTTGTATTATTAAAGTGAATGGACACTAGGTCTGTCAAGCTCTTAAAAGGACAAAAATACCAAAAAGTTGTTTGTATGACCGTATTATTCTGATGCTGTACAATAGCTTTGTCTATTTTGCCTTGAATGTCTTGCCTCACAGCTGTGGTGACTAGGGCTGCAGCTATCGATTATTTTAGTAATCGAGTATTCTACTGATTTTTCCATCGATTAATCGGGTATTTGGATAATAAGTACTTTTTCTTTATTAAAGAGCAATACTAAATATACAAGAGAAAATACGACAGGTCTCTTAAAATGAACAACTAATTCGTTTCCTTTTTAGAAAAATTAACATATTTATTGCTGAAATTGCATACATTAATGTCTGTGAAAACTAAACCCATTTAGTACATTCCATTGCCATATTACATTCAAAATTCAATATAGGCCTAATACAAATGTATAAATAAGAAATATTAATAAAAATAGAAAGAATAATTTCAAAGGTAAACAACTAACTTCAGCTTATGCATGATGCATTTAGTTTATCTAAATTAGTTTTAGTTAATTTTTTTACTATTAAATAGTAATATATTTGTCCACATAAAAATACCGAGTTAACCGGACCTTTATTTTGGCAGGTCGTCGGAAGACGCTTATTTTTTAGTGTGTTAGCTTCACTCAGTAAAATGTACTGAAATAAACTCTCAGAGCAACTCTGGAGGTGAAGTTCATGTGTTCATGTCCTCATTCAGCGCAGACACAGACAAATTCATGAGCATCACGCGTGTAGCACGTTAAACTGTGCAGTTCATTCACTCAGACGCACAGAACAGACAGATAACATGTGTAAATAACAGGATTCGGCATCCACAAGTCCGCATCTAGTTTGATGGACTCAATGCAGCCGCAAAACAAGTTTCACTCGCAAAATAGACTAAAACTAAGTAAAATAGCAGTTCACCATTTCAATAAGCTATCAGTTATTTATCAGCATGAGAAATACGTGTGAGCGTGTGAACAGACTAAAATGCGTATGACTCACGGTGAATGCGTGAGACTTGAGAGCCCTGTAACATGTATAGAGTTTAGCGGGCTGTGCGTCAGTAATAAGGGTCCGTGGGGAAACGCAGCGCTCCGTGTACTGTAGTTAAATGGATTAAACGAGGCTTCGAGGCAACAAAATTTGCCTCGATGATTTTTTGTATTCGAATCACTCGAGTTACTCGAGGAATCGTTTCAGCCCTAGTGGTGACCATTTCCCTTTATGGTATATGGAAAAGAACAGTTTGTGCATTTTGCTATAAATAATTTCTTATGTGTTCCACTGAATAAAGAAGGTTATACAGTTTTCGAGTAAAGTGAGGGTGACTAAATGATTTGAAAACTTTTTTGGCGCTGTTATTTTTTGTTTAATCCCTTACTAAAAATATTATAAAGCTGTTAACACTGCACAATACGATTCCATTCATCATATCATTGGCATTAGCCAACGTAAGCTAACAACGAACTATGTATATTTTTAAAAGTATTTATTCATTAATATGCTAATATTAGTTAAAACCAACACAACTGTTCATTGTTAGTTTGTGAATTAAAGCCACAATATGGAATATTTGGACCGCTAGATGGCGCACTTTCGAAACAACAACAAAAGGTGAAGCTAAATGACGTTATCCAGGAGAGTGGAATTATGGGACATGTCGTTTTCACCACCCAGAGGCATATGGAGATTGCCCATCATGTTCACGGATGAGGTAATGAATTAATTTTATTTTATGTCATCGTAATGAATTGGCTTGCAAGAAACGTGGAATGTAATGCTATGTTAGCCCACGACTGATATTGGACTTTGTCAATTGATTTGGTAGCGTAATGCTACACAGTTTTACGTGTTTAAAACAGTCATACAGTCGTCGTTTAAAAAGTACATTGGAGCGAACCCACAGCATTTACAAGTAACGTTATTGGCATATTTTTGTGCGACATATGCTGTATTTCATAGGGTAACTGCATTCATAACTATTCAAATAATCTGAGCATGAGTATTTCGTGTACAATAAAAAAAATTTGCTTACCTGTCTATTAAAACACATGCGAGTCTGTGTCGAGTCCAAGTTGGTCGCGAACCTCTCTCCATTTAGAAAACGCTTTTATTAATATGAAAAAGGATATTAATCCTTGTTTTATTTCTTTGTTTGTCCATAAGCCTGCTTGCCTCATTTGGTCTACGTTTACACTTTTTTGGGTTTCCTGTACTCCACTTCCGCATTTGTGTGTTGCCGTAGTTTGTACAACCGGAAACTGAGGGTAGTGCGGAGCGGTGGATATTAAGTCACTGATATGCGACAAATACAAGGGAGACAAGGGACGGGCCATTATTTTAAATAGGAATTTCTCTGGATTTGCACATTCTTGGGAACATTTGGGATAATGTAAGTACACAACTGCATGAAATATATCACACTGCGCAAGTGATTTTTGGATATTTCATAACAAAATTCTTCCATATTGTGGCTTTAACTAATGTTAACAGATGCATGTTTTGTATTGATTTTTTTTTATATTTTATATTAATATTAAGTTTATATTAATAAATACTGTACAAGTATTGTCCATTCATTGTTAGTTCAACTAATACTAATATTAACAAATGGAACCATATTGTAAAGTGTTACCAAAATAGTCAGAGATCAAAGAGTTTTGCCCAACATAGTCCAAAATCTTTTCTCCCTTTTTTTGGAAATCTGAGAGGTTAGTTTAATTGGTCCGTGCTTGCGTTTCTTGACCATGGAAGTTACAACCTGTTTATGCCTCATGGGCTTTCATTCGCTGCCTCTGGCTAGCAGCCTCTGGGTTTTCTGCCATTTAAAGATTATTGTGTCATTTTTGCTGACACTAGTTCAAAACACTGTTAGACACCGTATAATGAGTTTGCATTCAGAGCTCAAAGCAGCCACCTTCGGGTCCTTAAACTTGATTTCGCAGGAGTCTCACCAATCAGTGCCAAGCCACTGGCTATAATCAGGCTAATGAGTGACATTATCTACAAAAATGGGAGCTATGCTTGAAGTACAGCAATACTAGAGGGTGGGGAAGGAGGCGAGGATGGGGTGAAACTGGAGTTAAAAGGCCCAGCACACAGCATGATTGGACCCTTCAGCTCCAAAAGCACAATATACAAACCAGCCCGAGTGTAGATGTCCTGGCATTTACCCACATGAGTGCTGTCAAAACAATGCCTGAGCAAAAGCTACATCCCAAATTCCACTCTTTCCGCAGACGCCCTGCACGGGACTGGCAGTAAGCGGGGATGTTTACTGGTGTATATGTTTTTTTTTCTGTGCTCGCTCTCTTTGTCTAGTTTTTTGGAGCGTGTAAAAATATTTGCACCTAGCGGACTGCGAAACAGCTAGGCTGTCGTTTCCTGTGGCGCGAGATCGCGCGCGGCAGTGTGAAAACTCCAGGCCAAGTTTTTAATGAAGTCCAAAGGTGGTGCCGTGTGAAGTGCCCAGCCCCCAGCGAACGTTTTTTTGCTCCTGGGTAGAAAAGATGGCACTGTGGGCCCATTGACTCCAAACGCCCGACGCCAATTAAAAATCTCGGCTCAGTCCTGCTTGGTTCTTTTATTTCTGCCACCACAGTCCCAACAGCTTGGTGAAACAGCCTCTTGACTCGTTTGAATTTCCAACAGGTGTTTTTTCATCCTCGTGGGCTGAGAAAACAGATTTGATAACAGGGTCTTGGTTAAATCTGTCGCAGTTCTTTGATGTAGGAGCGACTTGATGTAAACATTGCGTGGAAGTTCAGTGATGGGACTTTTCGATGTAAAAAGATGAAGGAGAAAGAAAGGTTGTAGATTAAAGGGGTCATATGGCGGAAGTACGTGTTTTTCTGTGTTTTTGGTGTGTTATAAGTTGCCCATGCATGTATTAGACACGTAAAATTGCGCAAATGAAAGTGTGGGAACAAAAGATAAATTCTATCTAAAAGCGAATGCTCAACCAGACTTGCCTGAAACGCCTCGTGTAACCACACCCCGGAGAATCTACATAACTTCGTAACATGATTTGACTAAGACCGCCCAAATATACACATAGTTAAGGTGGGCGTAATTGTAAATCTCATTGTATCGCCTGTCAGTACAATTGCTTTGGAACCTGATGTTCCGAATATGGTAAGAGGCGTTACATTGCCGTGAAATGCTTGCAGTATTTGACCAATCACTACGCACTGGTGAACTGGCCAATCATAGCACACCTCGCTTTTCAGAGCGATGAGCTTTGTAAAAAATCAGCGCGTTTCAGAGAGGCGGGGAAAAGAGGAGATACAAACATGCACGGTATGTGGAAAATACAGCGTTTTTTAACCATTAAATGGTGTATACACATTGTGTTACATCTAAAACAAACGATAATATTCGTTTTAGCCGTGCAATATGACCTCTTTAAGGGGATAATTCACCCCAACATTTAAATACTGTCATCATTTACATCATTTTAAACCTGTATGACTTTCTTTTTTCTGCAGAACACAAAAGAAGATATTTTGAAGAAAGTTGGTAACTGAACAACGGTAGTACCCATTTACTTCTATTGTATAGACACAAAACCAATGCAAATCAATGGGTACTGCTGTTGTTCAACTACCAACATTCTTAAAAATATCTTCTTCTGTTCTGCAGATAAAAGAAAGTCATAGAGGTTTAAAATGACAAGAGGGTGAGTAAATGATGTCAGAATTTTCATCTTAGGTGATCTATCCCTTTAAGAGAGACAGAGAAACCAAGAAAACCAACATTTGTTTTACATACATCGCACACAGTTGTGTATTGATGTTGTGGGATATAATAGTGTAATGCGGTACAAGTTTATACAAGTAGTCACGTGACAAATTGAATACGCAAATTTTGCCTTTTCTTTCTCTCAGTGGAATCTTTAAGGGCACTCGTGTTGGCCCTTGAATCGTCGGCTGACTCAGACCACAGAACACGTTTGAAAACTATCGAGGAGAGCTCGGTACCGCTGTGGCCTGCCCACCGCTAACTGCTGTTGAGTGACACTAATGAGGAGAGCAAGCATGCAGGAAAGAAAAGGAAACAAGCTTTTCTGGACATAGCCATTGACAAAACCCCTTTAAGATCTCAACACTCACCGCAGTCATTCTCCGAACCCCCCCAATGGCTCTCACAGAATTCCATTCTCAAAAGACACATCTCTCAATTAGCATGGCTCGGAGAACATGGCGTGTTGGTGCTTTTCCTTTGATTTGTTTTGATTAGCAGGATGTAAGGGATCTAATTGAATCCTGTTCCAGAGAGTATGACAACACGTCTCACGCCGAGCCAAAACAAGTGAGAATAGACAGAGAAAGGGGTCCAGATGCATTCTGCACTTGCATGTTTGAATCTAGGTTGGGGCTGATCTCCGTTACATCAGACCTGTGCCGCTGCGTTGTGACGGAAAGGAAGATTTTGTATGCCCATACTGAAAGTGAAAATATGGACTGAAAGGGATAGTTAAATCAAAAGTGAAAATTATTGAATCATTTATTTGTATTCCTCGTGTCATGTATGGCTTTCCCTCTCTGCAGAACACAAAAGAAGATATTTTGAAGAACGTTGGTAACCAAACCACATTGGCCCCCTTTGACTTCCATTATATAGCCTTTTTTTTTTTCAAAAAATCATTTTTTTGTGCTCCGGTTTAGAAACAACATGAGAGTGCATAAATGATAGTGAGGACAAAAACACGCACATCAATCTCAAATGGGTGCCTGACCAAGAGAGTAAATCCAAGTAGTAACAAAAGTCGGCACACCAGAGCTCCAAAAATACTTTATTATTTAAAAAATGGCAAAAACTGGCAAAAACTTTGGCATGGCACGTGACCTTTCGAGCACACAAGCTCTTCATCAGTGTTGTTGAATTGTCTGATGAAGAGCTTGTGTGCTCGAAACGTCACGCGCCATGCCAAAGTTTTTTAAATAATAAAGTATTTTTGGAGCTCTGGTGTGCCGACTTTTGTTACTACGTGCATAAATGATGACAGAATTTAAACTATCCCTTGGACTAACCTATTGACATATTGATATTATATTCCCATCACTATAATTGGCACAATTATGGAAATGTACACACCAGCCTGCTTGACCCTTGACCTTAAACCTATTTATTTTGTCTTTGTCATTCCTCCTTTTTCATTTGTTCATACTCACTACCTATTCAGAAGTAAACCGATACACACGGCCTTTCAGAAACAAACCCCAATCAATGGCGGATCACTTTGTCTTTTGTAACTGAAGGAAAGTTAACTAAAATGTCGTTTTCGGTGTAGCTTCGGCGGTGTGCCAGTTCCACAAACGCAAAGATTTTTCAAAGGAAAGATTTCTGTGTGACATTAACTGAGTGAAAAGAACAGCAATAACACGGAGGGTGTTGTGTTCTGCCTCCCAGCTAAAGACACAATGTGAGCCGGACCAAATGTATTACTTGACCCTTTCCAACGCCAGCGTTGAACTTGCACTTAGATATATGAAATTATTTGTGATAGCCTTTCTCATTGGTTGGTTGCATATGATGCCCCATTTACACCTGGTATTAACATCTGTCTGAGGTGATCTGATCATTGGTGGTCAGCTGAGATTGCCAAGTGCGTCTGCGGTGGCCACTTTTGTTATTCAGTTTCAGGGGAGAGTCTGCATGCATCACTTAATGCATCAGTCGGTACGTTTACATGCACAAATTTAATTTCAGTAAGACTAAAACAATAATTGTCTTGAACATGTTGTGTAACACTGCCCAAAGTTTGGTACAGATCTGTAATACTTTTAAGATTTATTGTAAACTTCGACAAAGCTTTGTCAAGCCAACATTACATTTTCTTGGTACACTTTATAAGGTTGTATTTGTTAACATTACTTAATGCATTAGCTAACATGAAATAACAATGAACAATACTTAATAATCATCATTTAATAATCTTAGTTCGTGTTAATTTCAGTTACTGTATTCTTAAAATCAAACATTGTAAATGTTAACATTACTTAACGTACCATGAACTAACATGAACAATTATATTGATACTAACTAACATTAACAAGGATTAATATATGCTAAAAAACTATATTGATCATTTTTCATTTGATAGTTGATGCAACTTTAATTGTTAATTGTTTAAATGTTAACAACTGCAATCTTATTGTGAACCATTTTCCCTTTTTTCAATTCAATGACTATTTTTAAATTGAAATATGCATCTTTAAATTATAGTTTGAATTGCAGGTGTGCTTCCTACAAATGCACATGTTTTTTTAATGAATTTAGTTTTTTTTTTTTAGCAGACTGATTTGAACCATATTTACATTATACATCTTTGTCTTTTCAGATGTTAGTATTGGGTGTAAACGGAGCTGTGATTCTGATTGGTTCGCCATTCTGTGTCTGTTCTGGTGCATAGAAATGTATGCATTTTTATACACACATTTCATGCACAATAATGTTCGTTGTGTTTGCTTTCTAAGCCCATTTTATTCAAGTTTGATAAAAGTCTTGAGCAAAATAAGACAATACTGCATTACTTCGGGCCACCTTTGACTTTGCCTCAGGCTGTCAGGACTGGAAGCATGTCAACGCTGCAGACAGGTTATTACGCTGTGACAAACTCGGTACGGAGCATCCTGGAGCTTTCATTTAAGGTTTCTCCCAGAGTGGAAGGCTGCCAAGTCTGCCAGAACTCTTGTAGGAGCAGACAAGCTTCCAAATCCGCCAAGTCGACGCTGTGGCGTGCCTCTCTTTGATGCTGTGGTTACCTGCCGTGTCCTATGCACGGTACCGCTGTAGCGTCAAGGCTTTCGGCCCACACACTCCACCCTCTGACAGCCCAACACTGTGTCTCATTGTCTTTTTTTTCTCTCTCTGTCTCGGAGACCTCACGCGAACTTGCAGCATAGGTGATTCGCAGCGTTGCAACTGTTATTCAATTGCTATCAGTTCTAACAGCCTTTTATTGTGTTCAGAAGCATCTACTTTGTAAACGCTTTTGACCTTGATGCTCAGGCAAACATATTTTTTCCAAACATATTTTTTCCTTTGCGTTGCTTTGATGTGTCGGATATCGACATTTCTGACTGGATGGAAGCTGTGCACGCTGCGTCCCTCTCTCTCTGTGTGTTTGTGAAATGAACGGTCGGTGCAATCAGCGCACTGCTGTCGGGCCGGTTGAGGCTCCTCTGACCCGCCGCGTGCGTGTCCTTGTACCGTGATTGTCCTTCACTTCATTGCAGTACTCGGCTCTTCTCCTCCAACGCATTGGCCACTTATCTGACCAGGTAGCTGATATGTTTTCTTTTCTGATTTCTCCTTGAATTAGTGTACCTGCGCAAGGGCATTTGATTGGCACTAGACTTGTGACTGTATTAATTTACGGTTTTACCTATATATATATATATTATCACAATATTATGTTGCATTTAATAGTATTATCATGGCATTATATTGCATTTAATAGTCATATATTTCCTTTCGTCATTAGCAACACGTTCATATACAGCTGGTGCCATGTAGCTTTTAATTTATTAACTGCATTTAAAGTAAGAAATTAGCATGTACATGCTTTTCATCGCTGGTTTTGGTTTTGTTTGCTCCCAATGGGCAACGATTGCGTATTCATAATCTTGCATTTATTGATTGAATTTGATTGATATAGAATTATTCTGTATATTTTGAACAATATTGCGCAAATCTATATAGTACAGTAATACAGTATTCTTGACTACAGGCAAGTCTTGTTGACACTTTTTGTTGTCCCGTCACCTCTTCTCTTTTTTGTGTTCCACCAGGGTAATCCCACAGGATTTATAACTATATTTCATAAAGTGGCGAATTTGTATGAATTCGTATGATATGGATCGTACAAAAACGTACGGTTTTAAGAATTAGCCACCTTTTGAAATAGTTACGAATTGTCGGGAGATTGGTCCCATATGGTGTACACAAACTGGGACTGGCCCTAAAAATCCAACCTGATCTCACGAAAATTCGTAACTATATGACGAGGTGGCTAATTCGTATAAATTTGTCCGATATGAATTGTACAAAAACGTACGATTATTAGAAAAAAGCAATACTGAAGCCCCTCCCCTAACCCCACCCCTAAACCTAACGTCACTGCTGCGAAAGCAGATCGTACTCAAACATACAAATAAGATCGTATGAATTCATACAAATTAGCCAACTAGTAAAAAACCACGAATTCCTGTGAGATTCAGTCGAAAAATTAAAGTTTGGCCTCCTTTGGCTAGATAGAGAGTCCCCTTCATGACTGAGCATGACAACAATCTTTTCTCCCAGACGACAGAATGCAGGTCTCCAAAGATACAAAAATGTTCATCCCGTCTGCGTCTGTGTGGTAGACCAGCATACCAGGCGCATCTATTTGTCTGCTGTGTGTGTGTGTGTGTGTGCGCTGCTGTCAGGCCTTGGCATTTTTCATTGGCTCCGAATGTGACTAGTGACGGACACCCCCTTCAGAGGCGACGCCTCCTCCTCCCCGCCCTCTCTGGTTAGCTGGAGCCTTTGCCTACCGCATGATAAATCTGATGCTAAATTTAGAGGCCGTTTCTCTCGCACAGAGAGAGCGAGATTACTGGCAAAGAGAAAGAGAGTAAAAGTAAGAGAGTGTGTCTGCGAGTGTCGCAAGCTCGCTATCCACAACAAATCCATTTGCAAAGAGACAACATTTTCTCCCCTCACAAGGGCTATTGTTTGCCTCTGATTTTCCATTGTGTGATTTATTTATTTCCACTTGTTTTTTTAAATCGCTCATTGTTGCTTTATTCAGTGCGCTACTATTTGGAAATACAGACTATTTGGCAGGCCTTTATGCCTTTATAATGAGTTTTTCCATTCGTAAGGTCCATCAGTGACTCCAATTACAATCTCGACTGCCTTTTTCTTTAAAAAGACAAAAGTCAAATGGCTTTTTTATAACTCATTGGATTCCTGTTTGTTTAATTTGCCCTTTTAGCTGACTGTTGTCGTATTTATACGCTTGAACTAACCTTTAATCTCATATGCCCAGGATTTCTACCCGTTTTGTCTACTTGTTTGTTTGGCAGTTGTATTGCGGTGCCGTTATGTAATGGTGAACTTGCAAAGGCCGGCTGCACATGCAGACGCAGTCTCGGCTTCGGGATTTATTTGATCTCGTTCACTACTCAGGTCCCTGAGAAACCACTTACCTTGATTTTCCACACCGTCGCCGTGGGATTTCATTTGATCTTTAAAAGCAGATGGCACACCAGCCACGTCTAAGAACAAAACAAGCGCCATCTTTAATATTGACCAAAGATTTGGACAAATGCACGTAACGTAGCGAAGCATCAAAGGAAAGCAGCCTTCAGAGCGACCGGTTATCAACAGCTGTTAGCTTCGGTGGCGCATGCTACTCTTTTGATGTAGCGGAAAAGGGGGAAAGGGCAAATTTGGGTCTTTCTTAAGTACGCGGGGAGATGGGAACTTGCTGGGGAAGTTTTTTTTTTGAATGCTGATACAGCTGAACCAACAGGAGGGACGGTGCACTTGAGAGGACTGACCTCCTTTACTCCCCTCGATGCCAAAACAAACTCCCACCTTCTCGAGACTCAGTCTGTGTGCTGTGCTCTAATTCACAGGTGTCTCGGCTGACCTATTTCATTATCATTCTGTGTACGACTGTGCTTTACAGCAGTGATTCCCAGCCAGGGGTATGTGTACCTCAGGGGTTACTTAAGCTGGTTCTGGGGGGTAGATTTTGGTAAGCTTTTGATTTTGATGTTAAACCGGTAAAACGCGAACAACAAAAAAGATTAAAGAAACAAATCGTAAAAAATCCCAGTAACACTTCAGTATAGGGGGCAATTCTTACTATTAACTTGTTGTTATTAGCATGCCTATTATTGGCATATTGGCTGTTTATTAGCACTTATAAAGCACATATTTTGCATGACCCTACATCCCTAATCCTACCCAATAGCTAAACCCAACAACTACCTTACTAACAAAGTTTATTGCGGGGAAAGTCGTAGTTAATGGTTTGTTAATAGCGAGAATTGCCCTCTATTCTGAAGTGTGACCAAAATCCCCTTTTTCACCTCAAAATACTGAATATAATACCGTATATGCGGCTTCTTTAAGTTTGTTTAGCATATAGAGAACTAAATATATCTTTGAGAATATAATAAAAAATATTCAAATTTTTTAGCTATCAGTAGTATTAATCGGTTGAATGCTAATATTTAACCGATACCTAGCGTGAATACCTGCTGACACCATCTCAGAAAATCACATGGTTATAATGGGGATTGTTTTGGTTTTAATAGAAACTCTACTGGAAATGTGTTGGTTTATATTATTGAGATGGTAATGCCTAAAACACACTACATAAAGAATTTCATAATGATTTTTATGTCAAACAGCTAAAGGTTTCTAAAGGTATTTGGAGTGGGAACCATTAGAATTTGTCTTGTTTTTTTTCTTTGGGAATGAAAAGGTACCTGAGCCTTGCAGATGAGACTGTGGGGTTACATAAGGTGAAAAGATTGGAAATCACTGGTTCAAAGCATGTTTACCGTAATGAGCCCTTTGAGTTTTTCAGCCCACATTGCTTTTAATATGACACGAGCTGTTTTATATAACTAGCGAAGCTCAAACAACCCCTTATTCAGCAGCAGATTTTTATTTGGTGTTCTTAAACCAAGTGTCGTCACATTTTTTCCTCTCAGGTTTTTAAAATAAATCTCCTGTAGGCTTCTTCTCTGGTGAATGCATGAAGACCCATTAGGACTGTCTGCCTGTTAAAGTTGCAAATGTAGCCTTTATTTTTGGCTCTGTCCTGCCTATTGCCTTGTGTTCTGAGAGTGCTAGCTGTAAGATATTGATAGGTCTCTCTCTCTCACTCACCCACCCACTCAAAAGTATACAAACATAGACAAACACACATAAACGTTGAAGGTTATCCAGTGTTTCCAGTAAGATTTCAGGCTGATTTAAAATTCAATAACCTCGCTGATTTACATTTTTTAACATTGCTCTCTAAACAGTCCACATAAAAGTAAGCGTTATTGGGCTCATTTCGAGTGGGACATAATAACTGCTTTCCAGTGAGCGAGTGAGTAATCAGAGCCATTTCAGCGAGGAAGAGAGTTGTCTGACTGATTCAGTCCATAATTCAGACCATTGACTCCTGTGTTCTTTTCAGACCAATCAGTTTGACTGATTCATTAAAAACAGCTGCCTAAAACCCAGGAATTTCTTAATGAATCTGAAAGCATGTTGTTTTAATATATAAAACGGCTGTAGTGGCAGCAGTGCTATTTAAATATGCCAGAGGAGAACTGTCTCTCCCGGTTGAGTCTGGCCTCTCCCAAGGTTTTTTTCCCCCCCACTCTTATACACATATACATCTTTAGTGGAGTTTTGGTTCCTTGCCACCGCTGCCACTGGCTGACTCACTGGGAGACTGCTTATTTAGTTTAATCCATAAATATAAACAACTTTTTGGTATTATTGCAAATTGTTCTGGTATATTGTAATTTTAGGCTCCCAGTCCTGATAACAATATTTAAAATAATAATATACCTACATTAAATATACTTTGATTGAATAATTGATAGTTTTTGACAATCCACTGACATCAGTGTACATTACATAGAGAAAAACTTGCAATAATACCATGTATCTTAATACCGTATATTCCCTTTAATTTTACCCAAGTATTATTTTTAGTACATTTTTTATTATGATGTATGTAAAGCTGCTTTGCAACAATGAAAATTGTGAAAAGCTCTATATAAAATAGAATTGAATTGAATATACAGTAATGTAAAATTTATTGTTTTACTATACTATATTATATATGTTCTGTATTTTAATACATACTATAAACTGTCATGGTTCTGCCTCACCTAGTCTTGGATTTCCTGGTCCTGAGGCAGAGCCATGACAAAGTCTTTGGTTATGTGTGGAGAGAAACATATTATTGTCCTTTTGACAATAATATGCGTTCTCTCCAGTGTCTCGTCATTAGCCCCGCCCCTCTCATTTCACGTATTGCTTCCCGTCCGTGTTTCATTACCCTCACCTGCCCTGTGTCATTATCCCTCGTTTGTATTCCCCTATATAATGCCCTCATGTTTCATTGTCTTGTGCTCGAGGATTGTGTTCTGTACATGGTGTATCCAGTTCGTCTTGTCTCTCGTCCTAAGAATCCTTTGTCACCTGGTCATGTTCCTGTCATGTTTCATCGCCCCAGTAAGTGTTTAGTTTAGTTTAGTTCGTCAAGTGTTTTATTCAGTATAGTGTTTAGTTAGTCCTCGTCCGGTGTTGGTTTATCGTTTTTTCTTGTTCTTGTATTTTGCCCCACCGTGGGTTTTTGTTTTGTGTTTATATTTGTTAATAAAAGTCTTCTGTTACCCCCGCATTCACGTCTGCCTGCATTTGGGTTCTCCCGCCACGACAATTGTGACAGAATCCTCGAGCCACTAATGAACCCAGCAGGCAGGATGGACACGGTTCGCTCCCACCAGGCTCGTCTCCTCTGCGGCATTCGCCAGGGAACCGGAGACATAGATGACTACGCGGGCCGGTTCCTCTAAGTCGCAGAGGAGACGGTGTTCGGGTAGGAGGAGTTGGTGACGCTGTTCAACGCCTGTCTCAGGGAGCCACTCTTGCGTGCGGAGATGAGGTCGCTGAGACCGCTGGACTTTGATGCGATATGGCTGTATGCCGTGGATCGATCTGAGTCCAGGGTCTCAGTTCAACCCACCTACTCATCTCCGCTGGTTGCGATCCCTGAGGGCCTTCCCCTGAAGATCGTGGTTGTGGGCGTCGCCACACCGTCCTCTCCACCACCAGCGAGCCTCGGTGGCAAACGGGGAAGGCGAGAATCCTGGGGTTCCTCGTCAGAGGCCTCCAACCCTGAGCCAGCCGTACCCTTCACCTCCTTCCTAAAAAAAAAAGAAAAAGAGGCAGCGGCGGGCAGCGCAGGCCTCTCCCCAGCCGGTGCAGCCGGCGTCCCATCCGGTGATCAAGCCGGCGTCCAGTCCGGTGCAGCCGGAGTCCAGTCCGGTGCAGCCGGCGTCCCAGCCGGAGTCCAGTCCGGTGCAGCCGGCGTCCCAGCCGGAGTCCAGTCCGGTGCAGCCGGCGTCCCAGCCGGCGATCCAGCCGGAGTCCAGTCCGGTGCAGCCGGCGTCCCAGCCGGCGATCCAGCCGGAGTCCAGTCCGGTGCAGCCGGCGTCCTAGCCGGCGATCCAGCCGGAGTCCAGTCCGGTGCAGCCGGTGATCCAGCCGGCGTCCCAGCCGGCGTCCCAGCCGGCGATCCAGCCGGCGATCCAGCCGCCGTCCAGTCCGGCGATCCAGCCGCCGTCCCAGCCGGCATCCCAGCCGGTGATCCAGCCGGCGTCCAGCCCGGTGCAGCCAGGAGCCAGCCCGGTGGAGCCGGCGTCAAGCCCTGTCCAGCTGGCCTTCCAGCCGGCCTTCCAGCTGGCCTTCCAGCCGGCCTTCCAGCCGGTACAGCAGCCGGTCTTCCAGCCGGCGTCAGGCCCTGTCCGGCCGGCCTTCCAGCCGGCGTCAAGCCCTGTCCAGCCAGCCTTCCAGCCGGGTCCCAGCCTTGTCCCACCGACACTCAAGTCGGCGGTCCCCCCCAGGACTTCCTCTAAGTCCCCCAGGACTCCGCGCCCTCGAGCGCAGCCTGGGACTAAGACTATTCCCCCTTCTCCCTACCCCCATGGACTGCCCCCTATGAGCCCTTGTTTGGCCCCACCCCCCTCCCATATTTGTTATTTTTAACAAACATGCATTTGGGTTCTCCCACCACGACAATCGTGACAATAAACCAAATTTCATATAATATGTATTATAATACATAACATATATAATATAAAAACATACTGCATTATATACGTATGTTCTATATTATGATACATACTATATAAATATAAAAATAAGTAAGTGTGTGTGTGTGTGTTATAATATAGACTGTATATAGAATTATATACACGCATATAGAAATGTTTTAATATTATATAATAATATAATTTAGTTATACACTAAATTATATGATCTATATTGTAATACATATTGTATAAAACAGAAATGCTAATCGGGTCATTCCGTTTCAACTCAACCATAGGTCCCCAGCTCAAATTTTTGAATTTTTTCCTTTTTACAGAAGCAAGACCAACATTAATAGAGATGAACGCCAAAATATCTTTTAAATGAACTGTTGAGACCAAGTTAATGTGCCTCAACTTCAGTAGTCCCTTAGCAATTTCAGTAGTTTTGTACTAAGATGTTGATATGTACAGTATATATAAAAATTGATATGTTCAATGCAATTGTTTTAAAAGAAAGAAAAAAGATACATTTCTATTCAACACTATTTGTTCTTCAGACATTCCTCTTTAAAAGAAATGAAATACCAGATTTTTGAAAAATGACCCACATTTGGTTTTTGATAACTGAAAATGTGTGCATTTTAACAGTTTTCTCATAAAGCCACATTTAGATCCTCATATCTCTAGGACTGCACTTTATAGGGCTTTTAAAATGTAGTTCCCAAAAGACGAGTTGGTCAAGAACAAGAATCTAAAAGGACATTAAGGCATCTCTAACGGGTCTGGAGTTAGAGGCATGCAGATTTTGTAAAAAGAAAACAAACATGCCCTTTCTTCATATTTGAGCTGTCACCATTGGCATAAAATGCATCAATTATTCTTAAAATTAACAGATTTACTAACGGATATACTGATCTTTGTGTAAAAATAAAATAATGATGCTGGCATATTTCTCATGTCATTTTTACCCCCTCTAATATGGCTCCAAATTTCAGGTGAAAATTGTCATTTTTACCTCCCTCTACAAATTAATTGATAATAACTATTCACCTGTGGCATTTCTTTTTTTTTAACATCACTCCAGATGTCGGTCTTGCCTCTGTAAAAATAGAAAAAAAATCAAAAATTCGAGCCAGGGAAATATTCAAAATTTGGTTGATTTGACACGGAATGACCCAATCCTAATAAATATTGGCATTTTTTTGTTTTCATGTAATGTATGTATCTGTATACAGGACATTTACATTATGAAATTATTTGTGTGTACATAGTCTACTATACATTTATGAATAATATTGGACATAAGTCAGTCATTAAGTCAGACGAACATTTTTTGTTGTTTTTCTGAAGGTATACGGACATCATAGTTGTGGTACACAGGGCAAGTGTTATGTTTACCAGCAGTGCTCATTATTCAAAAGACCCTGATGCAGTGATACAATTAATCACGGACATTTATCTGTGGCTAGTGTCTGAGATGAATAATTAAGCTAGTTATTAGTAAAATGAACAGCACATTAATTACCCATAGGCCTCCGCTGTTAAAGGTTGCGCATCTGTGAATATGAAGGCTGCTCTTGTGTGGTGGTATTGAAGTTTTACGTCTCATGTCCGTGTTCCAGGCTTCGGGTCTTTAACCTTCTCGGTTAGTGCAGTTCAGAGAGAACGTGCAGCTTGTTGGTAATCGACAGAATAATTGGCAATCAATTATAAATGAAACACAGGCTCTGAACATACAGGAATGCCCATCTCGACATCAAATTTTAATGATCAATCATAGATGGGGGGGGGGAGGGTCTAATGGAAGCATCTGATGTGTTTTGAAGGGTGAAACAGCACACGACCCTGCACTATTTGGGTTACAGAGGTGAGGAACTCCTATACCTTGTGTTTGACCTGCTGGTCAATCTGACAGCTTTCTGTCTCACACAAAACCTTCTCGACAGCTTTGGTTTACAAACAGATGTTTTGGGGTTTGTAGTCAATGTATGGTAGCTTATTATCACATGTGGCATCAATTTGTTTAGGTGCATTTCCCCAGAAGTTTTGGCTAAGTGCTATATCTGCGAATGGCTCATTTTGTCAAATTTACGAGTGTCCTCAAAGCTATTAGACATGTACTAAGTCACAAAACTAACATTTTTATTTCATGCTATTTTATGAAAGTATCATTTCCAACGTCTCTGTTTGACGATGATTAATCGTCTGATCAGAATTCTGCCTTGTCCCAGTTAACCGTCTGCTTTTGTTTTTTTGTAGTTAAGATGTTGACAAAAGCATAATAAGTTGCTTAGAAGTGCACTTTTTTGTCTCGCAGCCATGGAAACAGACACGCGTGTATCCTGAAATAGTGAAAGCTGTTAATAATGTAATATAGGAGGGGAGAAAGAAGGGTCTGCTCTGCTCGTTCGCTTGAAGGTGTGCAATATCAACTCCCTGCAGTGTTCCCGGGTCATGTGACCCCGGTTGCTACGTTACCGTGTTCAAATGCAGGTACGCTAATGGTAAGACCCTTGGAGCAGATAAGTACTGCTACTAGTCGGTTAACAATAAAAGCTGCACGAGATCTAGAAAAACTGAACGCGCAGGAAGCGCGCAATAACGTGAGACCATTTGGCCCAAGTCGGAGTGGTTTCTTAAATAATAACATCATTAAAGGAATCGCATCATCATTTTAAAGCGATCATAAGAGCCATTTTGGCTCCTGCTAGTGTGGAGATATGACACCCATACCGGGAAGTTCTCCATCTCTGATGGCTGTGGATAGTCAATGCATTGTGGGTAATGAGAAAGTTATGAAGATAAATGTCTGTTGGAGAGTAGGGTAGCGCAGGAGAATATAGATATAATGTTCTCACTGACCATACTACTCGGATGTAAATGTCTGCTTTATAGCAGTTACGCATCCATCGCTCGGGCATGTGCTCCATCACTCCATCGCTGTGGAGACGAGGCCAGATGATGCAAGAAGCCTGAGGTGGTCTGATCAATGTCGTAGTATAATTAGAAGTAGGAGTGTTTACCTTCAAGGCTGATGGAATTTGAGGGACGGGAATCGTAAGGAATTTAGGCAACATTTCCAATTAACTGATCTTCTACGATGCTTGAATGTTTCTTTTAGTAAATAAAAATGCATGTCTGTTTTAATATATTTAATCGATGTACCTTGTGTTATGATAAATTCCGTGAATAACTGCTTGGACTGATTCAGTGAGTGAGTCATTTAATTATAAATCAGTGTGTTTTGGAAGAACACAAATTTTTAAAAAATGTAAGAACTGAACCGTATGAAAACCATTCTGGTATTCTGTAAAGGGATCGTTCACTCAAAAATGAAAATTCTGTCACTGTATGACTTTTTATTCTGCAGAACACAACAGAAGATATTTTGAAGAATGTTGGTATCCAAGCATTGACCCCCCGTTGACTTCCATTGTATAGACACAAAACCACTAGAATAGATGATAGAAGAAAGAGTTATATACAGGTTTTGAACCACATGAGGGGGAATAAATGATGAAATCATTTTTGTTTTTGCTGAACTATCCCTTTAATAAAATAGATCTTGCTCTTGGTTTCTAAACCTAGTTTTGTGATGTTTGTGGTTGGGCATGTGCTTCCCTGCTCTTCATTTATCTTAAATGCTCAGCGTCTCTCAGTTCCTTGCGTAACAAGTAACATAATCAGTTTTGCTAAATGTTTTGCATGCAATGGAAATTCAGTCTGGACAGCACACAGATGAATGAGTGGATGGCAGTGAGTGTATAGTAGTTGACTCTCCATACATCAGCTGTTCTTTGAAGAAAATAATTTTAGATGCTGGGCATGGATGGATCAATGGGGCCAGTCATTGCCGGGGGCTTTGAGCTGAGAGCCTTGACACATTTTTCACAAATATAGAATGAGTGCCAAAAATATGATAAAATCCCCAAAACTTAAACCACACAATGAATTCAATGTCATTGATAATAGTTGTTTGATGGGGCAGGGACGCAGCCATTATTTTAGGAGCAAGGGGGACATAAATGTCAAGTGTACACACTTGCCTAATAAATTGCGAGGGAAGCGTTTACATTTTATTAAATGTGCCCCCTCGTATTGTACGCCCATGTTGATGAATATGATTAATTCATTGAACAAGCAGCCCGTGCATGTAGCGCATTTGATTGCATTTTATTTCGTAATTTCACTTGATTAACGACACTTTGTTTGCTACAAGACTCTCTTCATGGGCAGGCAGGTAGCAGCGGGATTGGACGGTCAGTGGCAGGCAAGCAAGGTGCTTTCACTGTTACAATAGTCATGATGTCATTAAAGGGGTCATATGACACGGCTAAAACGAATGTTATCGTTTGTTTTAGATGTAATGCAATGTGTGTACACGATTTAAGGTTCAAAAACACTGTATTTTCCACATACCGTGCATGTTTGTGTCTCCTCTTTGCCCCGCCTCTCTGAAACACGATGATTTTTTACAAAGCTCATTGCTCTGAAAAGCGAGGTGTGCTATGATTGGCCAGTTAACCAGTGCGTTGTGATTGGTCGAATACTGCAAGCGTGAGATGGAAATGTAACGCCTCTTAACATATTTGGAACATCAGATTCCAAATATGCATCTTTTGTTCCGACAGTTTAATTTTTGCAATTTTACGTGTCTAATAGATGCATGGGCAACTTATAACACACCAATGACACAGAAAAACACGTATTCGCACCATATGACCCCTTTAAGGCACACGGCTGGTGATTGGTTGAAAAACTAGTGCCAGTTATAGTGTATGTGCATGTGTTAACCTATAGCTTACTATATAGACCCCCTTACTAAAGACATCTAGTACTTATTTTTCTCATTTATTTGTCCTCATGCTTTCATTTGCATGTTTTCAACGAAGTGCATTGATTTGGATCCTCATGCGTGTTCTTCTATCCCTCCCTCTCTCCGAGAACCCCGCTGCGTCGATGCTCCCCACAGCTGTGGCCTCGTTGCCCCGCTGTAGATCCGGGCCCGCTGGCCTTCTCTTAATGGCTGTGAGCAGTGGGGGAGATGGGCCGCTTGGGGAGCACTTGTTTGTTGATTGGCGACAGCGGAACAGCCATTGTTTCCACAGCTGCCTCGATCGAGGTTTCAGTGTACTTGATTTGACCTTGTGGAGTAGGGGCCGTTTGGTGCGTCATCCAAACCTGGACACGGGCGGGCCAAATATGACCCTCGTGTGTCTTTTCTGTCTTTCCTTTTTTACATTTACTCAAAATTAGCGCATGTGCTGTAATCAAGGGAATATAACCCAGTCCAAAGTAAACTTGCACCGAGTGGCAAATTGAGTGAGTTTAGTTGAAGTAGTTGAAATCAGATCGCAAGGATGACCTACAGTGACGTGAGGAATGCATATTAAACTATATATTATTAAAAATGATTTATTGCAATTTCCTTATGTTAATAAGGTAAGCGTCATAAAAATATCGTTATGTCCATTTGGCAGTTTCACAGCCGATAAGAAAACATTTACGGTGACTAAATTGAAAGATAACCAAGTTCGTTTTATACTCTTGAAGCAGACACTATACTGAAAAGTCTCGATTAAATCTGACAGATGAGGATCTCTAATGTCAAGCAACCAATGCTTTCTGTTGGAAACCCCTTGATCTCTTTACATCAGGTGAATGTATAGTTTCACAGGGTTCCCATGGTTATAAAAAACCCTGAATATATCAGGTAATGAAAAAAAAATGGTGACTAGAATTTTTGTACAAAATTGTATATTTATATTTAGTTTTATAATATTTCATTATCTAGAAATTGATCCTTTCAGAGGGCAATCTCTCTGTTACTTTTAAAGGTCCAACAATCACAAATGACTGAAATGTCCTGGCAATTTGTTGGGACCCCCGAAATTGATATTTGGCCTACAGCATTAATAATTTTTACTTGCAGCGAGAAAGCAGCTCACATGAAGGGCTGGCTTTAAATAAACTGTGGATTTAAGAGTTTTCCTCAATTCCCATCTCAGCTCACACTTCCTCAGTCTAATTTTATTTCATATTTTTACACCACCTTTTCTCATTCCGCTACGCAGCATATGCCGCACACATCTTCCCAAACCACAACCCTTAGCTGTCTACTGCGAAAACCGCTCTCAAAGTCCTGTCCCTCAGATGAGCTTTTATTTGAACGTGCGTTTACCGTTCATCAGAGCGCCGAGCCGCGGATCACAGCTTCTCTCTGAGGACGACGCATAAAGGCGAAGTTTACCCGGGGAGCGTCGGCAGATAAAAGCGAAATGCAAAAAGCAGACAGCGACACTTGAACTTATGATTGGCACCTTTGACGAGGTTGGAGTTGAGTTGACGGTGTGCATCCATAACCATAAAAGATATTGAACGGTTGATGTTGTGTTTATGGGCGCATAGCTCAGAGAGGCAGCTGTCCTCCGTGTTGCACCGTTGAGTAACGCAGCAAAGATTAATAGCCCGCGATAGACAGTAAATGATTCTTGATTTATAGCTCATTATATACACTGCTGTGCAGCTCATAGTATTACATACTGGGCTTTTAATACTGTTATGTCTATCAAAAGAGCCGGGTTATGAATGCAGGAGTGAGAAATTATATGAAAGTAATTAACATGGAAGGGATGCAGGTTTTTATGTGATTTTTGCTATTAATTTGGCCCGCCTGTGGTTCGGGGTTGTTGACAGTCGGAGGACAGTTGGGAGAGATTATAGAGGAGTGATAAAGTAAAGAGGGTGGTGAGTTTTCATGGTTTATTTCTAAACGGAGTCCGACTTTGTCTTCCTGGTGTTTGTGTCTCATCAAAATAGAGGAAATCAATTTTATTACAAGGCAAATTTAAAGATGATGATAGCAATAAAAATGTTTTTGTTTATGGGAGGCTCTTGACTACAGTAGTTTTATGGATTTGATTTGAATAAAATGGTTTTATTGGATTTATTACTATTTGTTGTTGCATGATTTGCAACTCATGCATGCAACTGATCGCATAAATAAAGCTTGTCCAAAGCAAATCTCTTTAGTTTTCTAAATTAATGGATTAATGGTCGCCCACACGCTTTATAAAATTTGTGATGAATCGAATTTTCAGCCCTAGAAGCGTCCGAGCTGTCCTTCCTGGCTCAGCAGTCTATTTTAAGAAAGCACTTGTTGTGAAGCAACACTCTGCCTGATATATCCTTTCATCCACAACCAGTCATTACTGCCACTGTCACCCTCTGAGAGCTGTTCTCCCCCTTCTGTCTCCGCACACCAGGGTTAAGAGCTGGACCGCTTCTGACCCACAGAGCATGTGCTCACACAGGGTGATGGGTGATGATCTCACACCGGCAACAGGCCATTTTCTTATGCGGATGCTGGTGATGGGTGGCACAAATCTAGGTGTTGCTATCTCACCTTTGACTTGTGGAATCTCTCATCTCGCCCCCTTTTTTGAGCTGTTCTTTGCCCAAGCTCTAGTGTTTCTTGAAATCTATGTCCGGGGACTTCAGGTGTAGTACTGTAAATCCCCCATTCTTAGTGTGGTTCAAGTACCTGTGCTTCTCTGAGGCTGAGAAAGGATGTGTGAGGGTTTAGTAGAGGTGATGGCTAAATGATGTGGGGCGTGCAGTGACCCGTGAAGTCGGCCATTTTGGCTGCCTCTTTTGGTTTTCTTTCTCTGCTCTTTTCTATTTTCAGTACGCCATTTTAGAGTACATTTGATCTTTTTTTACGTTTAAAGGTGTGGTGAGATTTTTTTTATTGAAAAATGACCAAGACATATTAAAGTAGTCTAAGAACCTAGTAGTTTTTAACTTTTTCAAAATGTAGTTTGTTTTGATCTTTTTTTATTTGTGTGATATGCTGTACACTCTTAAATTCTTTAAAGCACAAGCATTCTATGCTTTCAGGCAGATTAGATGTTTTATGCGCGTTTCAGCTATAAACGGTTGCATTTTATAGATGGTGTGTCATAAAGTCATGTCAGGTGCCTTAAAGTGATAGTTCACACACAAATGAAAATTCTGTCACAATTCAGAACACAAAAGAAGATATTTAGAAGAATGTTGGTAACTGATCAACAGCGAATATTACCTATTCACTTCTATTGTATGGACACAAAATGGATACCAACATTCTTTAAAATATCTTCTTCTGTGTTCTCCGGAAGAAAGTAAGTCATACAGGTTTGAAATAACAAGAGGGTGAGTGAATGATGACAGAATTTTCATTTTTGGGCGAACTATCCCTTTAAACCTGAAACCATCCTAATTTGCATTCAAACTAGTGTCTAGTAAAAATGTGAGGTAAAAGGGTCAAATCTGATGTCATGTTGACTTAAAACATCACTTTAATCTAAGGCCAAAGACAAAATCATCTTAATGATTCAAAACGAATTCAAAACATGCTTCTTTCCCGTTTCTCATGCCTTGATTTTGCTCATTCTGAGCTGGTATCTCTGTTTTTAACATTCAGAGCCTTCTTTATAGTTTTTCCCCCTGTGTCCTCCAGATGAGGTGATGAGAGAAGAATCCCCCTCATGCTGCAGGCTGATGTCTCGCTGTCTTTCTCTCTCATGCTGTTAGTGGAATCAAGGGCAATGCTACAGATGAGGAGGAGACATGCTAAAAGTAGCCGCTACTGATCACTGAGAGGAAAAGTGGTGCACCCCCCACGCACCTTTAATCTCACTCGCTTGTTTCCTCTCTCTCTTCATCTCAAACTCTCTCGCTCGTTCTCTGACTATGATTACAGGTCTCCAGTAGTTACAAAGCACACGGTTCAGACCAGCGCTGTGTCCGAACGCCTCCTCGCTGTCCAGTCACTCAGACTGTGTGTGAAGGTATTTGCTAATGAAACGGGTTTCACACAAGCTGCCAAGGCACCGTAACATAAATATCTAATAATCTAAAACAAATTCACATGAGCAAATATTTAGCTGGAAATATGGAGTCATAGGAAAAATGTAAGTAGACTTATTCCTGTCAATCAGTGTTTTTGCTGCTTTCAGACACGTTCCAGGTTCACTTCTTGAGGTTCTTTGGCTTAACCACACGCCCTAATGAACACGATCCTTTCCATCCCGAAACCAAAGGCCTCACTCCCTTTAGCCAGATTGAAATACGTGACTTCCTGGTTAGCATATTTTGGCCTTTATCCCCTGACGAATAATAGTCGACCTCTTTAAACGGATTTGCAACCACACTCAGACTTTGTACTTGCGAGTGAAGGAGAACCAGCCTGTTTTAATCAAGCTCTTCTTTATGATTGTTTTATTTTGCATATTTTAAACGGGTCATTATTTAATATGTCCTTGTCCCGGCCCAAGTTTTTGGCTAATTAGTGAGTTGTCCACGGAGCTCTCGAAATGTATTCTCCTCAGCGGCGCGCATGCATTTTTCATGTTAAGTAAAATGCTAATGCGTGCTAGTAAAATGAGCGATTGTAGGGCTGTCGTATTCTGCCAGTCCATTATCATTAGGTTGGAATGCTTTTCGATTTTCTCTGTCAGTTCATTTAGTTCTGCATAATAACAAATAGACAAGCCTTTCCTGTGATTCTGCAACGCCGCCGCAAACATCTGGGGGAAGATTTACAACCAATGTTTACCAGTCACATTATGCTTTCCCTTTCGCCTATTACTTTGCCTGAGTCTCGATAGCAAAAGGTAACAAAACGGACAAATCGTACGACATGTGCGGCGAAAGAGATGGGGAGCAGTGACAGCTCATGATTTATTCCATAATTGTCAGTGTTACTTATTTAAATGTCGTAGTATAACCTCGAGTCATAGGATTTGCTACACGTTCTGTAAAGTTGTCTATCAGTGTCTCGCTTTGATGATGCAAGTCCTCCCCCAATCAGTGTTTTAGTGCATTCTGACAAAATGCTGCCAAAGATTGCAGCGCTCCCCCATTGAGCTGCCTTTATTTTCCTGTCTGCCAAATGCACCTTCAGGTTAGATTGACATTCCCCTAAATGGCTCTTTTCAGCCAGTTAAAGCTGTTCGCTGATGTTGCTGTGAGTGATTGGCTTGTTTCTCCTTTTTCCCCACCAGAAAACAAACCGCATTTTCTGCTAGTGCAAAGTTATTCTTTTGAAAAGATGAACTCAATCTTTTCATTCCGGAGAGATGAGGTGTGAAGAAGAAGTGAGAAGTGAGAAGATTTAGTTTGAATCGATATAAAAATTGGTAGAGCATCATGTTAGCAACGCAAAGATCAGAGGTTCAAATCTCAGTGAACGTCCATTACATATTTTCATTTAATCAGCATTTCTAGATGTATTGTGGCCAGTCCGGTGTCTGTTGAATTTCAACAAAATCAAACCGCATGAGTGACATCCAACAGCAATTTGTACGACTGACAGCATGACAAGACACATAAAAATTGTGATAGAAATTGAGGTTATAGCATAAAAAATATTTGTTGAACTTTTTCTAAGTACATGTACAGATATTACTGTTGTATTGCTTAAAAGTGAATATGAACTTGTTTGCTTTGCAGTATTTGAGGTATGAAAAACTACAGAGCATCTTATCTGTTATTTCGACCCGTTTCTCCAGTTTTCATTCCAAATACATGTCAACAGGAACAATATTTTTATTTGAAATTGGTAGAAATATTGTTAGTAGTTCACAGAATACAACCAAAACGATCATTTTACCCAAAAACATACCTATAAATTGTAATTCAGAAAAACGGAAAAAAAAATTGAATGGTATTTTTTCAGTTGCTGTATATAACCTAGTTTACTTTTTTATTAAGTATAACAACTGTCTCCAAATGACTTTTCTTTTTGCTGATGTCACCAAGTCCGCTTAAATCTCATCCAATGGGGTGCTGGTGGTGTTTCAGGTATGAACGTAGTAGCCCCCAATTGATTGTAAACTCTGGTATGAAACTCACTTTTTACAAGCCAATCAATCCCTACGGTTTTACGAGTCCTCATTTCTTCTAAAATATCATGTTTCACTTGTTAAAACAGCACATTATGGAGGTAAACTGGTTTGCAAACATGTTTAGCTTTGTACATTCATGCATTCATGTTTATAGACTTAATGGTAATTGGTGTGAGAGCATCAGCAGGTGAAAGAAAGCCATCCGGAGGTTTGCTGAGAACATAGTGGTTGTTTTGCTGTCGTGCGTGCTGGTTAACCTCCTCAGGGGCTGTAAGCAGGAAGTCTGCTATAGGAGTAATTGAACACAGCTTTGCTGTAGTCACATTAAAACCCAGGAGAGAGTGTTTGGGTGAGAGCGGGCGGAGGGAGTAGTGGTTTACTGTCCAGTTTTACAAGTCGAGTACGAGGTTTAAAGAAAACTGTTATCTCGCTTGAATCGACTACTGTCTTACACTATTTTTCATAGTGCTTAATTTTTTTTGACTCATTTTTTTATATTTGTGTTTTAAAATGGAAATGTTATGACATATCAAAGGGAGAATTCATCTAGTATTTATCCCAAGTAGTCATTGTTATTTCTATAGCTCAAACTCGTGCACCTCGACATCTTAAATCGATGTCCGCAAGGCTCTGCGGTGTGCCCTTTACCAATTACCAATATTGGAATATCAATATGCCTCTGAGCCTGCTAAGCGTCTGATCTGGTCCGTGCCTGTCTGCCAGCTCTATCTGTGTCTTAGTGAGATTAAAATGAGGATCATGTTTGAGTTCGCCTCAGCAGGGATGAGACTCCAGGTGACCCTGTTTGGTTCTGTCTCTGGCGGTTATGAACTCGATTTTGCATGCCTCCGTCTAAACCTATTCCGCGACGATGGGCTTGTCCCTTCTATAATGTGGCTAAAAGGTTAGGATATAAATGGTGCACAAGAAATTCTCCCTTTTGGGGATGTTATGATGTTCATTCTTGAATGCTTGCTGTTGAATAGAAATTCGATAAAAGAAATTAGTTTTAGAGTAGATGGCGTATTTAATTTGATCTAAATGACAATGCGGCTTTGTGGGAACTGGGAAGGGTGGTCTGGTTTTGGTTTGCTTGTTTACTTTGGTGTCAAAGGTGTTAAAGGAAAATTAACCATAGTTTTTCATTTATAGTAAACCACAAGTTTATAATGGTGTCGCCACAATAACCATTGTATTTAAATGGTTAAAGGGATAGTTCACCCACAAGTGGACATTCTGTCATCACGTAAATTCTGTCATTCACCCTTGTCATTTCAAACATGTATGACTTTTTCCCCTGCAGAACACAAAAGAAGATATTTTGAAGAATGTCGGTAACGAACAACGGCGGTACCCATTGACTTACATTGGTTTTGTGTCCATACAATTGAAGTGAATGGTTACCGACGTTGTTCTGAGTAAATGATGACTGAATTTTTACTATCCCTTTAAAATCAACATTAAATTGTGTTCTTATACAATGTGGCATGCAAAAATATAGAGCAGGGCTACAATGTGCAAAAAAAAGACAGTTTGGTGACGTTTGCCTTGAAGTTTTAGGGGTGGAGAATGTCATTGCATTTTGAATAAAGAGTGCTAAAAACACGATGTTCGGTGACTTCGACATGGGAATTTGAATGAGTTTAGCATACGGTATCCCTCCTTCACACTAACACAACAGCTGAGTTACGCCGTTTGAGTTTTGAATGGCGATAACCAACATCCCCCCAAGTTATCTTCTCCCCTTGACTGTAATTGTCAAGGTGATATTAAAAGCAGCGAATAGCTTCCGCTAGGGCTATCCTGGCAGCAATGACGGTGAGCAGCAGGCGAAGTCCTGATCCAGCGGTAGCAGCTGTTGAGAGTGAAGATGAAGGAGGGAGAGCGAAGCTTCCACAGGTGCAGCGCGTTAGACGCTTCACAGACAGCTTGCGTTTGTTTTGCTGTTGTTTTGGTAAGCAATGCTGTGTTTTCAGCGCTGTCAGCCGTCACAACGCTCCGCATCAAAGCCCAAATCACACCCTTGAAGTTCCCAGAGACAGAGCAGCTCTCAGAGAGGAGAGACAACCTCCTCGTTCAGCATTCCTTTATTTATTTATTTCCATCTCGTTCGCTCCTCTTGCCGCGTGGTGTCTGTTCAAAAAGGAAGGCCTTGTATGGGGCTTCTGGGTTAGCCATGAAAGCTAATGGAGCTGCGGGCTTCAAAGGAGCCAGAGGCAGAGCTGTTCACTGTATCATGAACACGGTGTCGCGAGGGAAGATTAAAGCCTCTCTGAGGTGGTTGTGGGTCTGGTTGGCCCAGTCCAGGTGCACGGGTTCTGGGATATGTCAGGAGGATGAGATGGGTGCTACTGTAGGTCAAGCTACCTGGAACACCTATGATGTTCATAGTGTTTGGCTTCCTGGACTTTGAAGCTTGTGGGGTGTCTCCGCTTACATCTCTGAGTATCTCCAAACCAGATGTAGGATTTATTTCCTGCCTTGTTTAATGTTTTTAGGTAAGAATGTGTGCACTCTAAAAAAAAGCCGTAAAAATAGGGCACAATATACTGTATTAATATGAAGGAATTTTCCGTGTTCATTTTTACAGTTGTTTTACCTGTATTTTACATTGTGCACTGCATTCATTTGCATTTTAGCATTAATGGAAATGTCTGTAAAATAAAGGAAAATGTACTGGTAATTTTCTGGTAATCTGTTTTTTTACGGGATTTTTTTACAGTGTGGAAAAGCCCCTTGTAGTCTGCTGCCAACCTTCATTGGTCATTCATTAATTACATCCATATGTAGTGTGCAGAGGAAAACTTGCCCTTCTGGTTGAGTCTGGTTTCTTCCAAGGTTTTATTTTGTTTCTTGCCACTGTCGACTTTGGCTTGCTTGCTAATTTGGTTTAACAACTTACAAATATTACTTTTTTAATAGTTACTGTAAGATTGTAAGTCAGACTATTTTTTTCTTCCTAATGCTAAATGTACATTTTAGCTATATTTTATGGTATTATTGCTAAAATGTCGTTTTTATTTTATTTATTTTTATTATATTTTCTATTAATATTTTGACATTAATATATGTTTATATAGCCTGCATATTTTTTTATTTGATGTATTTGGTATTATATTCTATCTATCTATCTATCTATCTATCTATCTATCTATCTATCTATCTATCTATCTATCTATCTATCTATCTATCTATCTATCTATCTATCTATCTATCTATCTATCTATCTATCTATCTATCTATCTATCTATCTATCTATCTATCTATCTATCTATCTGTGTAAGATTTTATACTTGATATGCATATTTGCTTAATAGATCTTAAAATTTACGTTCCATTTGCTGATGACTTTTTCTATACATTACTGTATATATCAATATATACATTTTATAAAAAATTATACACAGGCCTTTTTTCTAGCAATATGGATATAATGGTCTAATTGTTTTCGCGGTTGGTCCAGCCAATGTCCTTGTATTTTGTAATACTACCATATATCCTATACAACTAAATCTGCTTTGATACATATTGCACAAAGCACTACTGAATTAAATTGAAATAGAATGCAGTTCATGTGGTTGTAAACAGAGTAAACCTCCACGGACGTCATGATTCTTCATCGCATCACATGCACAAACGTAGTCCCTTCAGATTAATTAGCCAGGAAAAATGGAGACAAACCAAGAACATGACAAATAAACACACAGTTAACCGTCGAGCGATGCAGCACGTCATATATTTTGCTCGGTGACAAAAAAAACCCACTTGGGTTGTGATGTATGTGTTTGACCCAGATTGTGAGAGCTCCGAGTTTCTGCTGTGCTGCATGTGTCTCTTTCAGCTGGACTGAGTCTTGAGCTCCAGCGAGCTCAGTGCCAGCCGGTGGTAACCGAAGCCCAAAGTAATTTGCAGACCTTAAACACAGTGCATCCAGTCAATGAATCCCCTGGATTCCATGACCATGTAGTGAGCAGCGAGCGGTGCTAATTAGTCAGGAATCGAATCAGAGTAACCTTCCTACTTGGTTGCTTCTTTGCAGCCAAGGAGCTTCCCTCTTTTTTCAAGGTGCGGTCAGAGCGTGCGTCCCCAAATGGGAGACTTTTAGATATTTTTGTGGTCATCCATCCTCATGAAGATGAAGGGCAAAGGTTTGCTTGGATAATTGAACCAAAATCATGGTTCTGTAGGAATATAACTCAAGTTGACATTTTGCAAGTGTGGATGAAGTGCATAATGCGTGCATGTTTTCACGCATATTCTCCATACAGATGGGATTTTGTAGACGCTGTCTTTGACATCTGTGTCGAGCAGATAGGACATATTGGTTTTTGTTGTGCCGTCGCCTCTTCTTTACAGAGCGTAAAAGCTGTCAGCGCATAATGGGGTACGTTCCCAGCTCTGCAGTGGCTCCAATAATGATGACTGCGGGAAGAGGAAACTGGGTTATTTTAGGCTGTAAGTGTCTCTATCAGAAAACGGCATCGAGAATTCCTTGTGCCAGAGAGGGTGGTATTTACTCTCGTGTTTATGATGTGATTGCCAAGGGTGACAACATATCAGATGTTTCATAGATAGATCATTTCCAGGGGCAGTCAAGTCAACCTAAGATTTCTTATGGGCTTATCCATTACCTACAGTGGGAAATGTTGATTCGGATAGATGAAAGGCGTCATTATATTTGCTCAAAAACGATACGCGCGGAATGTATGATGTAAGCCCATGGGCTGCGTACGAATCGAGTGTCATAGAAACAATATCGCCACAAATCAAATCAAATCCTTGTTGTTGTTCAACACATCCCTTGATGAAGGCTGCGTTTTTCAAGTTCTTCATGTCGTAGGCTGAAAAGAGCTGAAAAAATAGACCTGCCGGACGCTTGACGTAATCATTTCCATTGCTTTGCCACCTTGAAATACGGATGCCGTGCTATTCTGGGAATGAATGGGGGAAAAGTGCAAAGAGACCAGGAATAATCGTGCGTGGGGGCTGGGAGATTTTTTCCGGCACTAAATTGCACAGTTAATTATTATTTTAGGAAAATCGCCCGGTCTGTTGACGCCGAGGCCTAACAGTCATCCCTTGGGGAGCAAGCATCGCGGAGGAGGCGATGGCAGGGGGGTTATGGGAAGGAGCGGAATGTCATTAGGACGGGACGTGCTCGAACAGAAGAGGGTTAGGCTGGAAGTCTCCAGAGCGCTTGCCTCGTAAGGTCTCCATCAGGACCCATTATTAGATTATTACCCCACAGTAGATTATGACTGTGATCTCTCTCTTAAGATGTGCAAAATCATCTCTAGTAATGGGCATATGAATTATGCACGCTTCTCAATCCCTGACTAATCTTTTCTCCTCTCGCTGTCTCTCCTCTCCTCTGTGCCCACCTCACCCTCGAGTACTCTTTTTGGTTCATTTGGTGTTAGGTCATGGTAGATAAATCCTGGTCAGACTGGAGTGTTGAGTGAAATGAGGTATTTCAGATACTCCTTCCTTTGGTCGACCCTTTTGCCCTCCTCATCATTTTTCTTTTGAGGCTAATAAACGCTGTCAGAAGCGCCTCCGGTCGGGGGGAAGCAAAGGACAACGCTGAAAAATGAACTTTTCTTACTTTATTAGTGATTTTGCCACCTGCTGATGACTCTACTGTCCTCGGCTCTCAGTTTACTTGTGCTTTATTACTGCCCTTATTAATCATCCGCGTTTATCACTGCAGTCTGGTTTCACAGTGAAGCTAAGCAGGGTTGAGCACCTGGATGGGAGACACTACGTCTGGTGTTGAGAGAGATGTTGGTAGGGCAAAATGAAAATCTTGTCATCATTTACCCATCCTCATCTAGTTTCAAACCTGTATGACTTTCTTCTGCAGACCACAAAAAGTATTTTGAAGAATTTTGGTAACCAAACAACATGAGCCTCCATTGACTGTATGGACAAAACCATTTCTCAAAATGTCTTCTTTTTTGTTCCACAGACGAAAGGGTCATATACAGGTTTTGAACACACGAGGGTGAATAAATAATGGCAGATTCTTCTTTCAGTGAACTATGCCTTAATTCCTTATTGATGGGAACACTATACTGTCATTATTCACCATACATTATATTACAAACTCCAGGGTGTTTCTTTAAGAAAATAAAAGGGTGTAACACTGGTGTCCTGAATAAATTTGATCGTATGACAGCGTTCTCTTTTCCAGTAATAAATGGTGTGTGATTCTGGTGGCACCATGGCTCCTCAATTATGACAAAAATCATAATCACGATTATTTTGGCCAACATTAAGAACACATTGATTTAGATGATTACTCACTAACTTGTCTTGTCTTTTTAACTTGACTTTAACTGAAAAAAAACAATAAGAAGATTTTTATTTGTTCATTTTGACGATTAAGAGTAACTGCGGTTAATCGTGAGCAATCACGATTAAGCTTCAATCGTGATTAATTGTGATTAACTGTGATTAATTGCACAGCCCTACACTCCCAAATAATGAATGTGGCTTAGTAAATATCACAAAAATAAACAGTTATATTAACATAAAAAAATCTTGAATAGCGGTAATGATTTTTTTCCTCTTAACTGTGTTGTTATTATTAGTGGTCTTATTTAAGGTAGAATGGCAGACGACGACCCTGCTGGTAGCTGCATTTGTCCTGGCTTTGTGACTTTGCCACCGCATGGAAAAAGTTCTAAGTTTAGCTGTGCTCTTTGTCTGTGTGCCTGTTTGTGCCAGTCACAGGAGTATTTGTAAGTGAAAGTCTTGTTAATGATTCTGCCACCCCGGGAGAGGCAGAGGAGGTAAGATGTCCTCTCGCTGAAACACGTGGTTGGCGATGGGGCTTGTGTGTCTGGGCCTGCATCTGTGGTTTAATCCACTTGACGTGCTGTCTGTTTTCACACCGCTTCCGCTGCGTTCTGGTTCGTTTGCTCTTGCACATTTGCTATTTCATCCCTCACTCCTTTTAGCTATAGGTAACACTATCCTTCCTGTGCTGTCACAGTGCTCTAGCTGGTCTTTACTGCTGAAAGGTGCCAGGGAGCAGGGGGTGGCACCTGTAGAGAGGCCTTGCCCTCACCAAGGAGTGCCTTGCTCTCTGTTGTGATGATACCTGTCAATGGAACATATGGCTTTCCCACTAATCAGCACTTCTGCTTGTATATCTGCTGATTCAGCACACATGCACCTTGGCTCCACCCTGGCATATTGTGCTTTAATAAGCAATCTTGATTGTGGACAGTCAACAATTATGCACTTCATATTCTCACAGTTGGTATTACACGGAGGTGAACTGTATATTATTGTTTTATAGGGGCCACTTTTGTATTTGTATCTTTCTGGAGTCCTTTTATAATAGTGTTAGTTATTATGTTAGTTGTGTATTCTTAGTATTCTTAGCACTAAACTTAAAGGAACAGTTCACACAAAAATGAAAATTCTGTTTTCATTTACTCAACCACAAGTTGTTCTGTATCAATTTCTTTGTTCCGATCAACACAGAGAAAGATATTTGGAAGAATGCTTGTAACCAAACAGTTTTTGGCCATTATTGACTACCATAGTATGAAAAATAGCTTTATACCTTTCTTTGTTCTGTTGAACACAAGAGAAGATATTTGGAAGGATGTAGGAAAGGATGATTGGATGATTTATCCTACTATGGTAGCCAATGGTAGCCAAGAACTGTTTGGTTACAAGCATTCTTCCAAACTTCTTTCTCTGTGTTCATCAGAACAAAGACATTTGAGTAAATAATGACAGAAATGTTATTTTTGGGTGAACTGTCCCTTTAACCTGAGTTTTAATTTGGCACCTTATCACTGAGCCCCCTATTGTTTTATGGTATATGTATTACTTTTATGTGATACTTGCCCTATAAGAGGATGAAGTACATGGTACAAACTCAAGACCCTCAAAGGATTTTTTAACACATGTCCCCTTTAATATATTTGTAGGCATAATAATATTCATAATACCGTTACACACTTTATGGTTTAATACGTAGATTTACAATTTTTCAGAGAACCCTCAGAGCGATAATGGTGATGCTTTCCTTTATGTTGTAGACAAGGTGTTCAAAAAGACCCTGGGAGATAACCAGCCATCAGTCGTGACAATAGTAATTCCTCTTTGTCTTTCAGTAGCTTTGGACAGCAGCTAGCTCTGTAGTCATCTGAAAATAACCCTGTCACGGCCCACAGGGCAGCAGCGGGTCTGAAGGAGAGTGGCAGATTTGCCTATATAAGGAGAGAGGGAGGTCTTTCCATAGGAGCAGTATGAGTGCAGGTGGAGCCCAGCCTGGCTACTTCCTAGTTCACCTTACCTTGTGGTTGGTCTTTTTGTTTTTAAGCATACATGCTCTCTGTATCAGCTTTTGGCTTGTCGTGAGCCACCTCCTCCGTTTTTGTTTTCATTATCACCCTTCCTGTGACAGGTGATGAGTCGGACTGCTGAGCAGAGGTTAGAAAACTTATTAATAGGAGTTTGGGAGACTTGGCTGAGCACTTTTCTTTTTGCACCTGCAGTCACTGCTGAACGTGGCGATTTGCCGCCTCTCTCAGGTTTAGACCGGGTCACTTCGGTTCGGCCCAGGTGCAGGTGACCGGGACAGGCCTATGTTCAGTGTATCAGGACACAGTTGAGATATCTAGCGCTGTCCTCCGCAGGATCATTCAGGAGAGAAAATTCTGTCATCATTTACTCGCCCTCTTGTAATTTCAACCCTTTATGACTTTCTTCTGCAGAACACAAAAGAAGATATTTTGGTCGCTAACCAAACAACTGCGGTACCCATTGACTTGCATTGGTTTTTGTCCATACAATACAAGTTAATGGGTACCGCCATTATTTGGTTACCGACATTCTTCAAAATATCTTCTTTAGTGTTCTGCAGAAGAAAGAAAGTCATGTAAGTTTGAAATGACAAGAGGGTAAGTAAATGATTCCCTTTAAATCGTGCAGCCGCCATTGAGATAAATAGAATTGCCAACTTTCTACAAGCACTGTAGACTTTCTCGGGATTCACCTGGATTTGTTTTTACTCTGGCTTCTTTAACACGATAGATAATGACAACGTTTCAGCTTGACTACTAGAGCGGCGCTTTAAGCGCACACCGCGCTGTTGCTTGATTGTGCGGATGTTGTTTTTGATGAGCTTTTAAAGTCTTTCTACAGTGTTTAGGACTGGGAGATGTGCCAACCGACGCCAACCCCCCTCTTTTGCTCTGCTGGAGCACGAACAGAAAGCGGGCGAGAGATTCGGTTTCGCCGTTAATTGCAGACTATAGCGCAAAGACAAACAGAACCGCTCCACCTGAGAGGCGCTCTTCGGGGAGCACTAATGATGCATTTACGGGCCATGTTTCAGCAGGACCCAGCCATGCCCTTCAGGTCCACCCCAAGCTTTCCAACATATTACTTTACAACTGCATTATCTTTGGTTCTGCTGAGGCGCGCAGAACGGCAGCGCCGCCCGACAGGAAAAACGAGCTAGCATCACACTGCTGCCTCCCAGGCTGATGTTTCTTTCCCTATTACCAAAGCTTGACATTTGAGAGAATGGCCTTTTCACTCTGGGCTTCTTTGACAATGTGCTTGGAATCAAGTGTCCTCTGCTGTCTTCCTCTCCTGTGTTTTTCTAAACTTAGCCCCTCCCGACATGCCGAAGTCTGAAAGCGGCGGTTTCAGCTCTGCGTTTCTGTGCCGCTGTGTGGTAAGCTGTGGTAAACATGCAGTAGACTGTGGCTGAGCTTTAGTAAGTCTGCGTTCACATCCCCAGCAGAGCCAGAAAGAGGCTGACATCCTGCCAAGGAAGACAACTGCTTAGAGCGGAGGGTGGGAGGGAGGGAGGGAGGGGGAAAGAGAGAGAGATTGAGTTTTCCCTAGAGATATCTCAATGAGAAAATGCATAATTGTCCATCGGGGCTCTTTTGGAAGAATTATAGCTGTACTGAAAAAAATATCTAAAAGTTTGTGCATGTGCACTTGTTTATTTATGTGTGTAAGTAATCTCTGTGGACATATTGACGTACGTCCGCTTTTATTCCCTCACAAGTGACATTTTTTATTAAAGGAATGGTTCACTCACAGAGGTAAATTCTTGTTTTATATACACACCTTTGTCATTTCAAATCTGTGCTTATTTTGTCTAGAAATGTAGCACAACAGGAGAAATCGTTGAGGAATCAGTGTCAGGGTTGCCAGGTCTGTGCCTTTCCTGCATAATTGGGCTACTTTAAAGGTGCTGTGTGTAATGTTTAGGAGGATCATCTATTGACAGAAATGCAATATACATAACTATGTCTTCAGAGGTGTATAAAGACCTTACATAATGAAGCGTTATGTTTTAATTACCACCCTTACGAAAATTTACCATGGTTTTACTACAGTTAAAATTTAAAAACCATGGTTTTACTACAGTTAAAACCAAAAAAACATGGTTACTGTAGTAAAACAATGGTTATCAAAAAATAACCATGGTTTTGAAAACCATGTTTTTTGTAAAAAAAACATAGTAAACGATGGTTACTGTAGTAAAACCATTGTTTTGCCCCAAGTAATCAATGCACCAAAAAACCATGGTTACTACACTTGTACCACAAAAAAAACCATGGTTAATTTTCGTAAGGGCCTAGAATGAGCTATTTTTAATCTACATACACCGCAGGTCCCCTTGCATGGATTGTGCCATATTAGCCCTAAACAGACAAACTGCTGTACAGAGCGCGTTTTGTAAATACGTTATCTCCTTTGGCAAAGAAGCGAAAACGCAACACCTTAGACCTGTGTTAGCCACCGCATTGCTTTGTGGACTGAGCCTTTGGTTGCAATTCACAACCTCACCGCTAGATGCCGCTAAAATTGCCACATCACTTTTTTCATCAGTTGTCATTTATAAGGTAAGATTAAGTTGTTTGTGATATTTTATCATTTTTTATGGTTATTTCTATACAATGATTTTCTGAAATAAATTGTTTGTAATACATAAAAGTGATTGTAACATGTATTTCCGATAAGGAAGTGATGTTCCAAGTTTTGGTATTTTGGCTGGGGTCATTGGGCAAGTTTTAATAGGTCATGGGCTGTTCTTTACACAGATCTGGCAACCCTGATCATTATGCAGCTCTTACTATAGACAGACAGTTCATAGTGACCAGGGGCTCAAAGCTGTTGTTCGGCTTCACTAGACTTGGATTATTGTGTATGAGTCATATGGACCTTTTATGTTTTTCTATTTCTTTTTCTGAGCTTAAAAGCTTCTGATCACTATAAACTTTCCTTTATGGCAAGTGCTACATAAGGATTCTGTAAAAATGGACACTTTCAGGGTTCACAGAAGAAATTGAAATGGAAATTTATCGAAAGGGTAACCCCTTGAGATGTAACATCTCATTTTCAAAGGGGTCCCAATGACAACTACAGAATACAATACAGAATACAACAAATAACAAAAATACAACAACAAAAAAACCATAACAAAACAAACAAAAAAAGAAAAAAAAGGCCAGCGCACTCACCTCACCTTTCCCATACAGTCACCACAGTAACATACAAGCGCAACTATAAAAAAGGAAAAATACAGATACAATAATTAAAAACACACACTTTGTTTTCAAACGAGAGAATAAGTTGGACTTAAAAGAAGTAAATGATTTAAAAGAAGAGGGGAGATTGTTCCAGTCGATTGGAGCTTTATATTGGAATGACCTGCGACCCACTTCTGTGCAAATTCTCGGAACCAAAAAAAATGCATACTGCATGTGTCGTAGGGGATAAGAGGAAGTAAATAGGACCAAAAACTGTTTTAAATAAGAAGGATAATTAAAATAAACGCATTTAAAAAGAAACTGAAGCCAATGATATTGCCTTCGGGATTTTGGTTGAAGCCAGCCAAGAGTTTCATACAGAGCACGATGATGAGTTCTGTAAGGGCATCTCAAAACAGACCTACATAAAGAGTTGTGAACAGTATTCAAGGGTTTTAAATTTGTAATTGAAGTGTTTTGGTACATAATGTCTGCATAATCAATAATAGGCTAAATTAATTGAGATATTAATCTTTTTCTGACTTGAAATGAAAAGCAATTGATTGAACGATAAAGATAACTTAGGCAAGCATATGATTTTTTAATAATAAAATCAATATGAGGCTTAAAGGACAATTCAGAGTCAAGCCAGTGGCCAAGGTATTTAAATATATTTACTTTTTTCAAATTTGACCCATCAATTAAACGAATATCAAAATCAGAAGAATGTAAATGGTAACATCTATTAGAAAATAACATACTGCAAGATTTCTTTTCATTAAGGATTATTTTTATTTCGGGATAGTAAATGATGGTACTGTAGTAAAACCACTGTTTTGCCCCAAGTAATCAATGCACCAAAAAACCATGGTTACTACACTTGTACCACAACAAACAAAACATGGTTAATTTTCGTAAGGGCCTAGAATGAGCTATTTTTAATCTACATACACCGCGGGTCCCCTTGCGTGGAATGTGCCATGTTATAGTAGCCCTAAACGGACAAACTACAGAGCGCGTTTTGCAAATACGTTATCTCCTTTGGCAAAGAAGCGAAAACGCAACACGTTAGACCTGTGTTAGCCACCTGTGAAACACTTTCAGGGTTCACAGAAGAAATAACAGCTGACAGATTTGAAATGACATGAGGGTGAGCAGATAATTACAAAATGTACGTTTTCGAGCGAACTGTCTCTTTAATAGTAACACTGAAGGGCCCTTAGAATAATACAGTATGTGCCTACAGGAACTCTGTTCTTTAGGTGTTAGATACTGTAGGATACAATTTGCCACAACAGATTCACCATAGGCAACAAGCGCTTTAAGTGGGATGAACAAGTATTGAGACAGGAAAATCAATTGGCATGGTAGAACGCAGTGGGGCATGAAGAGAGTCAGAGAAGTATTTTCTAACCTGGCGACCTGAGACGCTCCGCATACAGGGAAACTTTCTCTCTTCTGTAAAACCCAACGCAGCCCTGATGCCCAATGCACGCGGTGCAAAAATAACAAAAAGTGGCAGTACAAACCTTGTGTGTCGCATGCAAATAAAATATGTGAAAGAGCGATGTCTAGAAGTTGCAGAAACAACTGCACTACAAAGGGGGAAGGGTTCGTATATCTAGATTTAGCTGTGGCCTTTGACAAGTAGTCCCTTTCGCCGCTTTCTTTGGCCAAGGCCCGCCCAAGAGGCCAATATGACCGACAGGTAAAGCAACCAATCATGTTTCGTTTTGTGCCGCGTCATGTTAAGAGGCGTGGAAATGTCCCTCTGCAGTAACAGACCGGTGTACATTCACGAACGTGTCAAAAGTTAACAGCAACAAAATGATTATACATTTATGCCGTGAACCTCGCAAGAATTAAGCGTTCAGTCCATCGTGATGAATTCTTATTGCAACAGTTGTAAACACGACAGCTTACTTCTGAGATCAGACGGCTTCGTGTTGTTTCCAGGCGGACCGTTAAAGAACGCGACACGCATGTCTCCTGGAAATCCTGGGAAATTCAACCAATCAGATCACGACTTCGAACGTGCTGAAGTGTTTCCAGAAAAGTGTGCCTTTGCCATATGCATCAGACGTTTAGCCAACGGTCCGTGGGCGTGACGTCTGAGGCTGAGACTATTTGACTAGTGACTTCACTCATACATGGTTACTTGTTAACTAATGTAAGCTGATTTTAATAAATAAATCACTTGAGATCTGATGTCATTCGAATTTTGATATAAATGTGCAGAGTCACTAAAACCTGAGCAGTTGTTATCGTGTTGCTATGCAGTTTGTTGAGTGTTTTTGGTAGTTGCCAATTTAAAATAAGCCAATCTCTGTTTATATGATATTACGCTCTGTAGATGACTTAGGTTCCTCCTTTTTTAAAAAGGAGTAGCATGTGGTGTTTATATAAACCAGTTTAGTTTTCTTCTATGTGCTCATGTATACTGATCGCTACTTTTGCTTAGTATTAGCGTTATTTCACATTAGCATTAAAGCTGACGATATTAAAATGTCAGAAAATGAAACTAAATGCTAAATGGATACGAGTTTTTGTAGGCTAACCTTTAACTAACTAGAACTGACAGTTGACCTAATGTCCAATGTAAGAGAAGAGTATGTATGCTTCAGTGATCTCTCCTTCTCTCTCTATCCGTGTCTTTTCCTCGGTGTGCTAATAAGCTGCTTGCTGTCCATTGCTCACCATGTGAAGTATTCCGCTGATGGATGACTTTTTGAGGTTGGAGCAAATGGGGGGCGTAAACACTAACTCTTTGGCTGAATATTAATCGCTCTTTTTCTTTCACAATAAATCATTTATTTGGCAAATTTCTGTAGCGCCTGTAGAACATTTTGTTCGGGAGTCGAGGGCCGTGTTTGTGTGCATTTACACACAATGGCACGTAAAATCGCCTCGTGTGATGTCGGTAAAATGCACCTGTACCCTGGCCGGCCCGCTTGATGCCAGCTGTATTGCGTAATACTGCTGCGTATAAGCTAACCTTTCACAAGGTGATGTGTCAACAGATTTTTTTTGTTTAATAGCAAATGCTGATATTTGTAGAAGTGGTTGCTAACTAATAATAGTAAAATTAGTCTCTGTGTTGTTAGGTTTAAATTAGAGAAATGACTTACATTTGTA
>NC_079903.1:16597613-16706828 GCF_024868665.1 Triplophysa rosa | reverse complement strand
TTCTTTCTTTTTTCTTTCTTTTTTCTTTCTTTTTTCTTTCTTTTTTTTTTCTTTCTTTTTTCTTTCTTTCTTTCTTTCTTTCTTTCTTTCTTTCTTTCTTTCTTTCTTTCTTTCTTTCTTTCTTTCTTTCTTTCTTTCTTTCTTTCTTTCTTTCTTTTTTCTTTCTTTCTTTCTTTCTTTCTTTCTTTCTTTCTTTTTTCTTTCTCTTTCTTTTTCTTTTTCTCTTCCTTTTTCTCTTCTTTTTCTTTCTCTTTCTTTTTAATTTTCTCTTCTTTTTCTTTCTCTTTCTTTTTCTCTTCTTCTTTCTTTTTCTCCTCCTTTTTCTCTTCTTTTTCACTTCTTTTCCTTTCTTTTTCTCTTCCTTTTCTTTTTTTCTCTTTCTTTTCTCTTCCTTTTTCTCTTCTTTTTCTTTCTTTCTCTTTCTTTTTCTTTTTCTTTTTCTCTTCCTTTTTCTCTTCTTTTTCTCTTCTTTTTCTTTCCTTTCTTTTTAATTTTCTCTTCTTTTTCTTTCTCTTTCTTTTTCTTTTTCTCTTCTTCTTCTTTCTTTTTCTCTTCCTTTTTCTCTTCTTTTTCACTTCTTTTCCTTTCTTTTTCTCTTCCTTTTCTTTTTTTCTCTTTATTTCCTTTTCCCTTTTCTCTTCTTTTTCTTTCTCTTTCTCTTCTTTCTCTTTCTTTTTCTCTTTCTTTATCTCTTCTTTTTCTTTCTTTTTCTTTCTCTTTCTTTTTCTTTTTCTCTTCTTCTTCTTTCCTTTTCTCTTCCCTTTTCTCTTCTTTTTCTCTTTCTGTAGCGCGAGTCATAGACAGATTCAGTGTATGTTGCTGTGAGAAGAGAAGGTTCACACAGTTCAAGAGAGAGTGATTGACAGCGTGATGCGATCGATTGAGAGAGAGAGAGAGAGAGAGAGAGAGAGAGAGAGAGAGAGAGAGATACAATTTCATGTACTAAACAACTTCAAAGTATGTTCTGTGCATCCCGGCCACGAGTGCACCTTCTGAGAGAACAGTGACAGTCAGCTTTTGTGGGCGGAGTTTGGAGGAGAGACATGAACTGAGTTGAACTGAACTGAATTAAGTGTTTTGTTGTAGGGGTACAGAGTACAGTACATTCTTTCAGCAGTCAGTCATAGGCCTAATATATGCTATTCAAGAAGTGAGAGGGCTCATTTTTTTGTTTTAATTTAGCCTACTTGTTTTGCTCAATTTTATTTTAAGTTATATTGTATTATATTGAAAAGCAAGACAAAATATTAAAAGGCATTTTGTCCATTCAGTTTATGCAATAGTGAAAAAATTGGCTAAATAAATAGAAGAAATACAAAAAGCCATGTTCGGTGTTCGGTGTTATGTATTCCGCCTTCGGCCAGGTGTTTAATTTTTATTCGGCTTCGGCCAAGAATTTTCATTTCGGTGCATCCCTACCTGAAATGCCATGAGAGCATCTGGAATTCAACATTCCTTTCAGACCCAAAGACCTCTGACCATTTGAAGTCACCACAGCTGAACTTTTAAGGGTATGAAAACAACGCTGGTTAAGCTCAGAGTGTGTTGCACCCATCTCTATTTTGAATGGATGGCATACAAACCAGACCAGACGGCCAAAGATATAGTCAAATTCCATAGCAGGTATCCTGTTGGTGGAAATTGCTTCTATATTCAAATCTGCAAGCTCCGCCTTATGATTCTGTCTGAGGGAGATCATCTCTATTGCATTCAACCATATCACATGCTTTAAAGAAATTCAGGTAGCTTCTATACAGAATTCAGAGCGGGCAGCTAATAGGACATCTATAAATAAGCACATAGAAAAGTCAGGGGTGTCAGCGCTCTAAATGGAATGGTTCAGTCTGAGCAGAGGGCTTTTTAATTAACAGTTCTGCCCTCAGAGGAAGAGGTGGTCTTCACAATATTAAAACCTAAAGCAGACGGACTCCATTCTGCTCCACAAACACAATACACTTGCCACAAGGGGTGTAACCAAACACTTAGCTCACGATTTGATATAATACACGATACAGTTCAAGATACCATAGCATCATGATATTTTGAACAAAATCTAACCAATAAATGAAATGAAAAAAAAATTACATACAAAACAATAATCATTTCAAATCAAATCAAAAATTTGGATTTGGAATTCGTAACTAATTCACGAGGTGGTTAAAGCAATACTTTGCAGTATAAAAAACTTCATTTTAACTAGGGCTGTCGCGATAAACCGACGATAAATATCACGTGATTTATGCACAGCTTTTGAGTGAAGTACGAGAAAATGCTGCTGCATCCGAAAGCCAGAGGGCGCTCTCGTGTGGAAACACCAAATCACTGCAGAAGAAGACCATAACACGTTCTAGAATCTAGGAAATGCCTATGGACATCTTTTTATCACTGTTACTCAAGCCTCATCAGGTATTTTAATGATAATAAAGTATATTTATAATGATCATGTTTGACGGGTGTTGCTTTTTCAAATGCACATTATAAGCGACTCAAACTCGCACTGCTTTTAGATCGAGCAGCATTTCTTACTGATCCCAGAGACGTGCTTCACGGACAAGCTACGCATTAAAAAAATATCGACACATTGCATATCGCAGCCAGCTTGATTTCAATAGGATTTAGTGGTATCGCCATAAATTATCGTGCAGCCCTAATTTTAAACGAAGTAAAAAACAAATAAAAAGCTTAACCATAAGAGATATTTTTTAAAGCATTAAAAACACTAAATTAAAAAAGTAAAACATTAAAATGTACTGCATGTTGATGTACATCACTTGTTGGTAACTCGGGTTTTAAACATAAAAAATGCCGTAGCTTTACAATACATACACTGCAATGTATTTTGTGCCGTGATATATACACCCTAAGTGCCACATCCTCCAACTTACTCCCATCCTTACAATACAGTCCCCTTGTTATGTCGCAGGAAACTGGTTTCAATCTATACAGAAACAGAAAGAAAAAATAAAATGTATATAGTTGAAAGAAAGTGGGTCAAAAATGACACCAGAAAAAAACGAGTGAATCCCATGTATTAAATTATGTGTCCTATATTGGCAATGGAGAACATAGAGCCTGTTTGTGACGTGACAAAAGAACACATTTTTACTACTAAAAGAGGGCAGTGTGGGGGGCAGTTGTGGCCTAATGGTTAGAGAGTCGGACTCATGACCAGAAGGTTGCCGGTTCGATTCCCAGGGCCGGCGGGTAACAACTGAGGTGCCCTTGAGCAAGGCACCTTACCCCTACTTGCTCCCCGGGCGCTGTAGTGATAGCTGCCCACTGCTCCGGGGGTACGTGTGTTCACTACTCTCTGGATGGGTTAAATGCAGAGGTCACATTTCGTTGCCTTGTACTTGTACATGTGCAATGACAATAAATTGAATCCAAATCCAAATCCAAATCCAAAATATTTACAATGTCACACTGCAAGGGATTCAAAACGAATGGTTTTAGAGGCAATAACAGCACATACTCTTTTTGCCTAATACGCTTTAATAAAAGTGTCCAGAAAAGGTGATTGTTAATTGCAGCAAACAGAAGAATTCAGGAGCAATCCCACTTGTCATGAAAATGTCACAATGGCAAAAATAATAAAAAGTATACTACCTTTAGAACCGCTATGCAATTATTTTTCTTTCTTTTATTTGATGAAAGAAAAGATAAACAGAGATGTCTGATGATTCTTAGCAGCAGTTCGGTAAATAAAGGGTTAACAGACCCACTCTTAAACGCTTTCACTTCAAAGGTAAGCCATTTCTCTGCTTGGCCTGTGCATTTGCCAAACCCAGAGCCTCTTAAGAGCTGCTTTTGACTGTTGTGGTTGTAAAAAAAACTGTCCCGTATAGAATGATTTCGCGGACTGATTTCAAAAGGAATTTCAAACTGCATTTGCAAATGCGTTTTCTATTTGTTCGTGTTAAAATTGTGACATAATTCAAACACAAATGCAAACCGTTTGCATTTGCATTTACGCGAACGTACAATGTCTGCCAAATTTCAAAAGGAAAAGCAAAGCCTATTTGCAAATGAATTACCTCTGTTTTACGAGTTACGACCCTGCCATATTTAAATCGCAATAGCAATTCCCCATATGCTATTTCACTCACGTCACGTATTAAGCCTGCCAAAACTCAAATGAAATCGCAAATCCTTTTGCATTTGCGTTTCCTCTGACTTGTACAGAAACCTGTCAATCAATGGCGGGGGTGGGCTTATACAATGGGGCGTGTTTGTATGGGGAAGTGACGGAATTTGCAATTCCTTTTGAATTCAGTCTACAAAATCATTCCATAGTCCCGTCTGTGAGCCCTTTCAAGTTCAGGGCATAAGAGCACCAGGCTGCCTGCCATTATAATGCTCCTATAAATAAATAAACAACAGCAAATCCACTGGCTGGTAGTTCAAAAAGCGAATGCTGAAAACTATTCTACAATCATGTAATGATTCAGATACAGGTATAATTATAAATAACTGTACTATTCAGTTCGAGATAACATGTAAAGGGATTCTGATAAAAGGAAAAATCAAAGAAAGTTTCAGTTTAATGCTGCTATTGATCACACTAGGTCAAACATACTCTGCATGACAAATTGAATGATAAATTTAACTTTACAGCACATCAAACGAATTGGTAGAAAAGAAAAGAATGGGGTTCCTCTCTCTAAAAAGAAATAGATCAAACTTCAATAATTCACATTTTATTTAAATTTTACATTTACAATGAGGACAGTAATAAATTACTTATTCTATCAACAGCACCTGCTGCTACCTCACATTTTCCTATAGCTTCAAAAGTGTGAAATTTTCAGATGTGGATGTCTGCGGACCTTTTGCAATTCAAGCCTTAATATTATTTTATTATTTTTCAAGTTAGATGTCTAACCTTTATGTTTGTGGATGTTGTTTATCTGAAAAGTGCCAATACGATGTCATTCCCTGACAATGCATCCTACCAATAAACCATTTTATTCATCAATACCTTTATGCACGAATCTAAAAGCAGTTCCATGTCATGAAAAAAACACAAACACTATTTTTATTCAAACGACGCACTAATGTAATAGTGTATTCAGTTTGGAACCACTTTAATCTTCACTTTGATTGACAGGATCTAATCAACATTGACTAATGGCTGTTTTTAATCATACGTTAGTTCTGCACATTATCAACATTACAATTTGTGAAGGATGAATGAACTTCAGAATTTGTTCTGCTTCCTTTTGCTTCAATGACAATATTCACCCACTCAAGCTTGAAATATTTCATATATTAAATATAAGTCATAAACCTCATTGTTGATTTCCAGGTTTAAATCCCATCTTGAATTATTGTATTCAATAGATAATCATCCAGCATTATAAAAAATAATGATGTTAAACAACAAACCAGAACACTGAAAACACTCAGCATTTAGATGTTCAATGACACCATGCTGCGACAAAGAGAGACAGCATTTCTTCTTGGTGCACGCAAAACCAAGCACCAATCTGCCAGGCGAGATCCTAAGAACATTACATTGAAGTCAAGCTGTCCTTGACCACACTAACATTCCCTGCACAGATCAAACCGCCAATACAACAGAGGCAGACTGACGATTTAATGGGCAGGAAAGCCTCGGCTACATTCCGGTGCAAAGCCATGCATCTACCCAGAGAGACAGGGGGACGATGGGGGCACTTGGCAGACATAGTTCAACCCATTTCTCCTTTAGCTGGCCATACTGGTCTTACCCCAATGGTAAACAATTATTATACTGGACACATGACATGAGAACACATGCGTCTGGAATGTCATCTTTATCCGAGCTGACCCTTAATGGCTCACGACTGAGGCTCATGCACGTGTTAATACAAGTCGGTCATGAGGGTTGTGATTAAGATAGAGATAATGTTATCTAGTAAGTCTCTGTTTTTGGATCAGGTTTGAGCAGCAGGAGGCCTGTGGGACGCAGGTTGAACAGGCCAAATCTGTTTTTGCGATTTGTATTGTTATTAGAAATACAACCAAACTGTTGGCAACAGAGAGGGGAATAGCATGCAAATTATTTCATGCACAAATTATATGCAAGTGGGGACAAGACAACATAAGTTCTGTCAAAATAATGAGGCAAGAACACAACCTAGAAATGGCCACAACTGCATCCTTACCTTGGCCTTCCTTTTAGTTCTCCCAATCGGTCACAAAATGTCACATTAATAAGGCACACTAAACATAATACACACGGAATTCCCAGAACCCACAAATGAGGCATCACAGTCAACTGAAGGCTTCTAAAATTACTGCGGTTTAGCATTTAATGCTTCTGTTTCCCGTAACTTTGTTTGCATGCACCATGAGTCAATCTCAAACTACAAGCACAAACAGTATATGAGGTCCAATGGGTTTCAAAATAAACCTTTTGGCTCAGTATCAAGGCAAAGACGGTTATGCCATTATGACCTTTACATAAATACTACACAGACATCTAAAGACAATCATTCTACATTTATGATAATGAGTGACGATTATAAATGTTACATGAAGGCAACTTTTGGGTGATATTTATATTAATTTATATTGATAATCAGGGCTCTAGACTGCGACCAAAATGCTCGCAAATGCGATCATTTTTTTATAACGTGCAAGGTAAAATTGCGAGTGCGTAAAACGAATTTTTGCCCCACCGAAGGTTTACTTTAACATTTAATGTGATTTATGCATAGTGAACGACGCACTTGTGATTAGTGTGGGAAAGAGCAAGCAGAGAGCTTGTGCACTCCCTCTGTCTCCAAACTAAAGTGTGTGTTTGACTTCATTCGGTGTTGCGCAGACTGAACAGCACAAAAGCATCGCGGGACAGACTGCTCCATATGCCAGGAGTCTTCAACTAAAATCGCTTGAGGTCCAGTAAACGAACCCTCCTTACCAGCCGAGGTCCGGACAATTAAATACCTAAAAACATGAATTTGTGGTTTTTGGCAGACCAAAGAAATAAACATGTCTTTTCATATCTATACGACGGCATTACAATGTCTGACAACAATATAATGAAGGAAAATGTGCAAAATGCCCTAATCTCTAAACCTGCACTGAATATACATTCATTTCAACATTAACAACTTTTAAAGAATACTAAAGTGTTGTTTTCTGCTGAACTGAGATTAACAAATAGCAGCATCAAGTTGTGACTGAACATCCTCTGATAACATTTCAGCTCTTCTTGTGGCTGTTGCAGCTGAAAGGGGGGTTTGTTTAATATTTTCTTTTAGTTCATGTCTTTATTTTCCTTCTAAAAGTGTTTCACACGCAGCCTCCATGCACTCTTTCACTATTTTCCCATCAGTAAAGGGCTTGTTATGTTTTCCTAAGATCCACTGTATTCTTAGGGAACATTCATAGGCTCGTTGTTGGGCGGTAAGTGAGTGAGGGAGGACCCGTGTAGATCGCTACTACTGGGCTTTGAGCTAATCTATTTTCCGTGTCCTTACCTTGGACTGCTGCGGGCAAGTTTCTTCTTCACGTTCAGACGTTGATGAGTGAAGAGAGCCGAGACATAAGGCTTGTTCGACTTGATGCGGCGGCGCAAGATCCGACAGGCGGATGACATCAAAGTACCGCGAGAGCGATTCGAAAGCAAACTATTTATCATTTTTCGAATCGCTCTCGCGGTACTTTGATGTCATCCGGATCTTCGACGCCGCATCAAGTCGAACAAGCCTTATGTCTCGGCTCTCTTCACTCATCGATGTCTGAACGTAGCAACAGTGCGCGCCGCATATGTTAACTGTCCGTGGCGCCGTTAACTGCTACTGAGCGGACCTTGATGTGCCTGGTATAAATTTGGTTGCATTAGAATATAATGTGGCGTTCATTTATTTATTATGTCAAAAGGCTTTGAGGTCCGGACGGACGCATCTCGCGGTCCGCATTCGGACCGGAGTCCGCTAGTTGGTGACCCCTGCCATATGCTTTTAAAACGCACTCACGGAACATTGATGTCATATTCCGATCATTCTTAATGAAGTCAAACTGTCTCTCTCTCTCACACATTAATCAAAAATGTTTCACGTGGCGCATTCAGAGAATATTTTTACCTGAATTACAGCGGGGTGTGAATGTGCTCAAAAACATGTTGCCTTTTCTTCCCTGACAAGTGTTCCGCACATGCAGCTGACATAAAGGAAAAATCCTATCAAGTGAAGCGTTTTCCTTGGTAACCCCGTGTCACTGGTTAAAATGACAATTTTCTCACGATTTACAAAAAGGTGGAAACATTATATTGTAAGTACACAAATGAACAAAATCTATAACACTTGCCTAGTGGTTTTTGGATATTTTACTGCAAAGAAGTTACAAACTGCATCTTTAAACAATTTTTGTAATAAAAAATACAATACAAGGCCCAGTGCTTGCAACAAATATGACTGTTTCCCAGAAAGCATAAGTCTCAGCAGTTTGCCTGTTGACAAGAATAAGCTCATTACACACAGCGTCTATTTTGCATAAACCATCAAGTTTCATTTTGCTTTAATTTTCACTCAAAAGAGAGTAAAATGTCATTTGAACTTGTAACACTGTCTTCAAATTCACCCCAATATGTTTACTTACATGAAGCATTACTTGTTGCGATCTTTAAAGGACTTCATAAACGCTTTTTCAAATTAGGCAGATCATTTCAACACGCTATAAATTCTGTGTAGTTTAAAACAATCTTCATGAAACAGAACCAGGCATGTGACCTGCACGCTCTCTGCAACGGGGCCAAAGGCAATTTATCTAAACCTTCGCAGCTGCGCGCTTGAAAGGGCACTAACTACACTACAGAACACCATCCAAAAGTGCCACTCAATAGATAACACAAAGACCGATCTAACTCTGCTCCTCTTTCAAATCGTTCTCTTTATGTCTTTGCCTCTTTGGCCACCGGCTCCCAGCTGAGTGTCTGTTTGGATATATGAATAGGGTATAACACAGCACATTAACAATATTTAACTATGGCTAGTTAGTGAGCTAGTAGTGTGTGTTCCTTGTATCATTCTGCCCACCCTTTGCCCTTCTCTCAGAGGGGGAAAAACCTGGAAGAGTATTCCTCTATGGCTGAGCCTCTGGAAGACAGCTATAAATATATCAGCGGGCAAGAGAGCAGATTAAAAGCAGACAATGAGCAACAGGAAGCGGTTTTGAGGAAAGGTCAGGCTAAGATTACATGGGCAGAGGTAGGCTGGGTGGCCAAAGCTCCCCTTAGTTTTGTTGCCCCTGTTCAGGCCCCCGATACAGGTGAGTCTATTGTCAATAAACACACAAGTGGCTGGCTTTATGTCACAAGAGAAAGACCTTGGTCCATGAAATAAGCTCAAGGTCTTATGCTATAGTACATAAGACAGTAACTGTAATATGAGGGCGAGTTGACAACATAAACATTTATAATTCCTCCTACTGCTTTCCTTCTTTATACATTTACATTTATGCTTTTATCCAAAGCCACTTACCAGGCGTTCAAGGAAAACAATACAGTATATCAGAATTTGTGTCCCCTGAAAATTCAACTCATGACCTTTGAGCTGCTTTCACAGTGTCCTAGTACCAACTGATCTACAAGAACATGCCAAGCTGTTCGCAAATACCATTCAATGTTAACTTAACGGTTATCCTAGATTATTACAGAATAAAATTCATCGCACTAACCCATCTTGCCTGTCTCCAAAAATGACATTCAACCCCCGCCACCTCAAATTAACCTCTAAAGAGAAGCCATGACGGGACAGGTCCTTCATGAAAGAAGGGTGTGTGCTGAAAGCATATTGCATTTCCTCAGAGTTGCGAGGAACTCTTTCTGAGAACCCATTCTCTCCTTCCTTAGTATTACACATATTACTCAACTTGTTAGCGTTTGCATGTAGACCACAGCAAAGCACAGCGTTTAACTGCCTTTCTTGTGTCTTCCACAGAAGACATAAAAATTTCCAGAAACGATTCAACCACAAACATCTAAAGTCTAGCCATCTGACTGACAGTTTGTAGTTCAAGGTTCAACGTCTGTGAGTTTTAACACGGACCAAAGTAAACACACTATTCTCAAGACACTCAAACTATATGGTGAAGTAAATCTTGAGCATTTAAGTCAACTCATCCCTTAAGCAGAGTGATGTTCTCTTAGTGTATATTTCAGATGCTTTGCCAAAAGCTGTTCCTCATTCCCCTTGAACTGTCACACGGGTATCTGAAACACAGTGCCTCTTTTTCCTAGCAAATCTGGCAGGAGAAAGACTTGTACTATGACATGCTTTTGAAACAAACTAGAAAAGTCACCAACAAACGTCATACGCGTAAACCTTCATATTAACACAAATACAATGTTTCGGGTTTGTTCAAAATGTTTCACTCACCAAACAACACCGAAAGCTCCGTATCCGATAGGTCTGTCCGGCTCAATATCCAGATGCTGTTGTAAGTGATGCGAGTGCTGCTGATGATGGTGGTGGTGATGCGCCTTCACAGCGGCCGCGGCGGCGGCTTGAACTTGCGCTGGAGCTGCAGCGGCCGCCGGCCCCGGAGCTTGACCGGGTGCGGGCGAGGGGAAGTACGGCTGCTGCTGGCTCGGGTTCAGCATCACTGCCGCAGCGGCGGCAGCGGCGGCAGCTGCGGCCGTGGAAGCGTGCTGCTGCACGGGGTGCACGGCGGCGGCCGAACCGGGGTGCTGGAGGTGATGCTGGCCCGGGTGATGATGATGGTGGAGGTGGGCGGGTGGCGGGAGATGGGGTAGCTGGTGGTGATGGTGCGGGTGATGCGCTGCCACCGCCGAGGTGCCGCCGTTGTATGCAGCCATCATTTTCGCGGCATTGGAAGCCGTCGTTCCGCACAGAGCCATTCACTCACTCAACAGCCCGAAAACGAGAGGCGGTAAAAACAAAAACAAAGCAATGACGGAGGAGAAGCAAAAAAAATGGGACTCCAAACAAGATCAGACGGCGGCGAGATGGAGGCTGTCAAGATAAGCGGCGGTGGTCAAACTCTCATTTAGCTGTCATTTAGCCAAACGATTAGTAAAATCAAAGCATAGATGTCCGGCGTATGTTAGGATAAGTATGGAAAGGTGTCATGCTAGCATGACAAAAGATCATCCAGCCAACTACTCTCCAGCCTTATCTTTTCTTTGATCTGACCTACTTCCGAAGATCTTTCTCGTTTTAAAACGTTTAAACCAGCAGCAAATAAAACACAATCGCACATCCAATAAAACCTATCGCTGAGAGAAAACAAAAGAAAAGTAAAAATAACAGAGAGATTAAATCAAAATGTTGACGCGACCGAAAAAAACCCCGCTCCCCCCATAATAAATAATATCTACACGGCCTTAAATCTCCCTCATGTTGGAGACATAAGGGAGCACCTTGCTTCGCTCGAAACTCGGGCTTATTTCCCCCTCTATTACGCGGAAAGGGAAATTTGTGAATGCTGCAGGTTACGTGGGAGATGCAACATTCATCTTTTACATTTCTTCATATTTGCCATTTTGGGTTGATCCAGCCCCATTTCCACCGCCAGGGCTGCATGCAGTTTGCAGAAGTTACGCGGATATCAATCAGGCCACTGTTGCCGACTTGATCCTCGCTCGCCAGCTAACTTGCTTAACATGAAACCGATTTAAAAATCGAATCCAAAAAAATCTCCCGTATGAGCAACTCGATGTTGCGGAGCGCGAGCAGATTGCTACACAGTATCGATCCGGGAAGCTTCTTTCTTTGCAGTATGGCGCTCCGTGCAAGTGTTTTCCCTTTTTGTTGCACTCGAAAACCCTTAAGCTGTAGATGTATATCTCCAGATCCTCTCCAAAAGTCAAAATCCCCGACGCTCCTGTGTTCTCGATACACCCATCACGCTGATCTGAGCAATCCCTTTTCCAGGAACGAGGAAAACATTCTTCCGAAGCCGATCAACTTATTTTCTCCATCGATACTGTGCTCGTTCGCCGGCTTGCTGTCGTCTCGCGTTTAATAGCGTGGACATGTATATCCTATCCAGCCAAGAAAATGAGGAAGAAATCAAAATAAAAACATCCAGTGTTCGTGAAATAAGCGGCCAGTGTCCTCACCCCCAGCGGGATGGTGCTGCCAGGACCTGGGAAGGCACACGCGCAACTCTGCCGTCTTGGGTACCCGTCTGTTCTTCCTGTGACTGAAGGGCGTTTGGACCAATCACTTTCTGAGGCTGAATACACGTAGCCAATCAGGAGAGGAGAGGAAGACACTGACGTCCAACCAAATAAACAGCCCCGTGTTGCATGTGTAACCCAGCGCCATTATGGCTACGATATACTGTAAAAGCCTGTGAGAGTCTATGGGACACTTGAGCCGTAATGGCGAGCGAAGGGCCCCACTTACCCAGAGCTATTACGCGAGACATGCCATCCAATTAGCACCTGCCATTGAAGTGAGGCTCTGGCCTGAAAGGAAAGCCATGATTCGCTGTCAAATCAGTTTGCAAACCACAAGGGTAAAAGAAATACAGTACAATATATTTATCGTGGAAGTTATAAAATACAATTTATTGTTCGTTGGTACAGAACATAACAATATTTGTATTTCGATATATATGTACGTTTATTAGTTTATTTTTGTCTGGTCTTTTAAATAATCCGTTTTAATAGTCATTCAGTCAGGACCACAGAAACGCATGCTTGCGTATTTGCTTGACAGCAATAACTTTAACCTAATTTGAATTGGAATTTCGTATGATGTATGAAAATGGTTGTTTTTCATTTCATGCATATAATAAAAATATGGTAGCCAATCATTAAATCAGAATCAGAATCAGAATCAGAAGAGCTTTATTGCCAAGTGTGCTTGCACACACAAGGAATTTTCTTTGGTGTTGGAAGCTTCTAGTACAGACATTCAACACAATGACAATACAATATAATACGATTTACAGTCTAAAAGATTCTAAATTGTGCATATATAAAATAAAGACTATTTTACAGAAAATGGGGGATAATAACATATAAGAGACATTGTACAGGGTAGTATATAGTAGAATAAACATATTAACAGATTGTATGTACACTTGTGCAAATGGATAATTTAGTAAGTAGAGGTAGTGTTATATACATGTATACATAAGATGTAGATATAATAAGGCACTATAGTGCACACTATAGGAGTAGTGGAAGTGGAATATTGCTCTTAAGGAGCAGTTATCTGTTTAGGAGGGAGATTGCCTGGGGGAAGAAGCTGCTTCTGTGTCTGGAAGTCCTGGTGTTTGGTGCTCTAAAGCGCCGGCCAGAGGGCAGCAGATCAAAGAGTTTGTGTGCTGGGTGTGTGGAGTCAATGATGATTTTTCTTGCCCTGTTTTTCACTCTGGAATCGTACAGGTCCTGAAGTGTGGGCAGAGGAGCACCAATAATTTTCTCAGCACTACGAACTGTCCGTTGTAGTCTTCGTAGGTCTGATTTGGTGGCCGAGCCATACCAAACAGTAATTGAAGTGCACAGAACAGATTCGATGACCACTGAGTAGAACTGGGTCAGTAGCTCCTGTGGTAGGTTGAACTTCCTCAATTGACGGAGGAAGTATAACCTCTGCTGGGCCTTCTTTACAATGGAGTCTATGTGGGACTCCCACTTCAGGTCCTGAGAGATGGTGGAGCCCAGGAACCTGAATGACTCCACAGTATCCACAGTGCTGTCCAGGATGGTGAGGGGAGGAAGTGATGGAGGGTTCCTTCTGAAATCCACTATCATCTCCACTGTCTTGAATGCATTCAGCTCTAGGTTGTTTTGACTACACCAGGCAGCCAGCTGAGCAACCTCCTTTCTGTAGGCAGATTCATCACCGTCTTGAATAAGGCCAATGACTGTGGTGTCATCTGCAAACTTCAGGAGTTTGACAGAAGGGTCTGTAGAGGTGCATTCGTTTGTGTAGAGTGAATATAGCAGTGGAGAAAGAACACATCCTTGAGGAGCTCCGGTGCTGATGGTACATGTGCTGGATTTAAAATTTCCCAACCTCACTAGCTGCTGCCTGTTCGACAGGAAGTTAATAATCCAGTGATGGAATAAAGTGATGGTTCACCCAAAAATGGAAAAAAAATCGGTCGTCATTTACTCACCCTCTTGTCATTTCAAACCTTTATGACTTTTTTTCTTCCGCAGAACACAAAAGAAGATATTTTGAAGAAAGTTGGTAACTGAACAGCGCTGGTCCCCATTCACTTCTATTGAATGGACACAAAACCAATGCAAGTAAATGGGGGCCGGTTAACAACATTCTTTAAAATAATATCAAAGAAAGACATAAAGATAGCCTAACTGATGACAGAATTTTCATTTTTGGGTGAACTATCACTTTAAGCAAAATAAGAAATTATGTTATTTCACACGCTCTTATAACATAAATGTACATTTTATATTAGTTAGTCGCAGGAAAATAACAAAGCAAAAGATCTCTGAAACACGTCAAAATGCTGCCTCTGTTAAGGGGCTGTAGAATCAATTAATGCTGTAGTGTTTGTCTGACAGTTGACGGGTGCAGTCAGGTTTTTACTTTCTCTGTGCAGTTTGACAAGGCTTCATTTAAAAAAAGCTTGCAGCTCATCTTCGAGTGGATCAAGGCTCGGTGCTGTTCTGAAGGCGAAAAAGAGGCGCAAGGTGAAGGCCACAGGACAGCGTGGTTTCTGGCTACAGTACAACTTCCAGATAAGGTATCAATGGCAGTGGATGAGGACGATTTTATGGAATGGATTCCTGCAATAACATCATCCAAACCACTTCTTCAGCAACCTCATTGTGTTTGAAGTGCCTATGGAATGGAGTCCTACGGTAAGCACTGCCATCCGGTCAACATCAAGGCCACTTCTAAGGCAACCTAAATTAGTGTTTTAAAGCCTGAGCCACACCACCAGCACATCACACCTATGAGAACAAGAAAAATGTCCAAAACGTACCCGAGCAAAAGAAAAAGGTCCATTGCAAATGAGGAAAATGTCCATGCACAGAAGAAAGATACTGTATCTTCCGAGCATAAAAAATATCTTCTGAGCACAATAAAAATGTCTTCTGAGCACAAAAACATCACCCTTTAGCACAAAAATAAGTCTTCTTTGCACAAAACAAGTTTATGAAAATGTGATTTATGTATATTGATATACTATATGTAATTGTAACACAAGCAATAATTCAGATGTATATACAACACATACGGTATACAAATGTTAATGTGAGTGAATTTGATTCAGCCACACTGTGTGAATTACACATTATAAGATAAATTATATACATAATGATGTGTTATTATGCTTAGGTGGTGGAAAAGATCATTTTTACATTCAACTACATGCCAAGCCACACAGAAATTGCTTAACTTAAACAAAAAGAGTGTATCGGTGAGTCCTTAAATATCAGATTGATAGGTGTAAAGGTTAGCGTAAACCCTAAACCTAGTTATTTAAGTTCATTATTTTTAACCCATATTTGGCATTTCACATAAAATGTGCATTTCAGGACTGCGCATGAACATTCTGATATAACATTTAATTTAATTTGATTCTATATAAATGTTATAGCAATTTCTTTAACCTATTTTGGAAGCACATAAGAATTGCCTTATGTTGCGTTGACTGTTTTCTATAGACCTTGTGAACGTGATGAACGTGTTCAGAAGTGCCAAAAGGCACATATGAACCCATTTTATGTATGAATAATACAACAAACTGTAAACGCCTTAAAAGCAAGAAAATGTTTAGCCTTTTATTTGACATGGACCATAAATAGGCCCATGCCTTAAGGTTCTTAAAGTAATGTTCTTAAACCAATCCACTGCAAGTTGCAAAACCGTAACATTTAAATCTGAAAGTTTACATTCTACAGCTTTACATTCCACACCTTTGACCTCAAATCTTATGTGTTTGCTTAAGGATAAATGTGCCATCGCAGCATGCTTTCACAGCAGTGACCATGTGCTGAAGTATGCATGCGATGTGTTTATTTGTGATATAACTATAAAACAGCTTTGTTTATGCATTGACACAGCTATGGGTCCACCGAAATGCAAAATCTATGATTCATTTTATTAAATCCACAAATATGTAAATGCTCAAATTTTCTGGAATTCAACCACTATGAACATCTAAGACTAAACCAGACTGACATTAAAAACATTATTGGAGCTGACAATGGGAACTCCAGGTCTCTTTTCTCAGTTGTAAACAATATTTTGAGACCCCTGGATCCTTTGCCATCTGATGGCTATTCCAATGACCTTTGCGATTACCTTTTTTGAGTCAAAGGTTAGAAATATTCATCAACAATTACTCACTAGTACCCCTCGCCCTGAGTCAAGTCAATTCATTTTTCATCCACCTCCTCATTCTGTGCTTTCTACCTTTACACTACCTACTACCATTGAGATAATGTGCCTGATAAGTAAATCTAAATCTTCGACATGTCAATTTGACCCCCTACCTACTTCCTTAGTTAAAGTTTGTTTACCTGCTCTGTTGCCATTGATCACTAAAATTGTCCATTCTTCACTTGTCTCTGGTTCTGTACCTTCATCTCTCAAATCTGCTATTATTATACCTATACTTAAGAAACCATGGGTTGATCCCTCTAACCTAGATAATTTCCGTCTGATCTCTAATTTGTTTTACGTAATTCTTACTGCAATTTATTTGTGTATGCTAAGTGTTTGTTACATGGTTTGTCCCGTGCAGTGATCTGTGTATATATATATTCTTATTTTTCTCTTTGACGGCTGTGAGGTGACCTTGGGTGTTTTGAAAGACACCATCAAATAAAATCCATTATTATTATTATTAAAAAGAAACTTCTAGATACAGTGACTGCTGGACGTGTCTAATTAACTATTGCAACTATCTTCAAGAGAATAATGAATCTCCTGCCCAGGTCCAAAATAAACTGGTGTCCTCTTTTAAGTGCAGGCCTAGTTCTTATGGATGAGTAGGGCGTGCTCCACATTCAGTCTACCTGTACGTGCCACCAGCAAGAGGAAGCTTACTTTCTCAAATCACATATTTCCAAGAATTTTGAAGCAGAACCGCATGATCTGGATACTGTCCTATGTGAAAATCTGCAGTCTCTTGATTTATAATGGCAAAACTTCATGAACAGTGAATTAAGATCTATTCAGATATGATTACTGTGATGAATTTGCACTTGTTAGCTGAAAAATCTCCACTAAAACATCTCATCACCGCTACACCAGTTAGTAAAGTATCTGGTTAGAGTTTCTTTGCATATTGTTAAGGGCTTGACTGTGCGTATACATACCGCCAGCGACTCTGGCCTGAGCGACACCAGCACATCGCACTTTTGAGCACCAGAAAACGATGAGCATGAGAAAAATGGGAACTCATATATACCTGTATGTGTTACCAGAAAGACAAAGCTCACTTTCTCAAAAAAAAACATTTACAAGATTTTTAAATCAGGGCTGACTGTCAAATCAGAAAATATAATATCTCCAGTACCTTATTCCATAATGGCAAACCTTCATCCACAGTGACTTAACATATCTTCACGTGTGATTATGAATTTGCACATCTTTTCTAAAATCAAACATCTCATTTCATCTCAAATGTTTCTTTGCATATTGTTAAGGGCTTCAGAAAGGCAGCATTTAGTTCATATCTATTGTGTTTGATTTTATCAATTTAAGATTCACAGCTCTCAATTTAAAATCACGAACAGTAATGAAATGTCTAAATTAAAAAGTTTATTAATGTTCGCCGGTTCCCGCCTCCTTCCTCCCGGGTTTCGGCACCAATGTAGCAATGTTCAAAGTAAGGGAGGAAGGAGGCGGGAACCGGCGAACATTAAATAAACTTTTTAATGCAATAAACAAACAACAAAACCAAAGTAAAAGGCATAAACATAACTAAAACACAATGTCCATGCCTGGTCCTCTCTCGTCGTGCCTTCCTGTCGCTCCTCCTCTTATGCTTCCGGAGCTCCTCCGTGAGAGATGCGAGACCGGTGTAACGCACAGCTGACACTCATTATCACTCGCCACCGGCCTCGCGTCGTTCCCTCACGGCTCTCGTCCCGCCTCCCTCGTCACACCGGTCTTATCTTTTAAATTGTGGTGAATATTTTAAGGTTGAGTATGAACTGGATACGGGGAGATTACGAAATACTGGCTGCATAGATGAAAGTACAGCAAATTCCTAGACTGCATGCTGTCACAACTATCAAGATGCACATGGTTCAGTGATGAATAAGGGGTGTATCTTCTCTTTTTAAGCTTTCACAGCAAAAAAACCCCTGATAGATTTCTATAGCGCTTTTGGCACCATACTGTACACTGGGAGATCAAGATTAAGATCAAGACGTATCGATGTTATGCAGGATGTTGTGTTGTATGTTTTGTGTTGTGTTATGTTATGCCTAAATTAACATTTATCTTGGCAGGTTATTAATAAAGTCATGAAGGAAGGAGATACGAATCATTTTCTCATAACAGCAGGAGAGATGTTGCCCACTGTAGGATGCTGTGAAATTCTAAAGTGGCTTACATTTGACTCATTGTGGGGGTCCCAACCAAATATAAATTCACAAAGCCTTTCAGTCTTTATACCCACACTGTAAAACTTTGCTGTAGTTTTTGCAGCAGGTTTGCCTGCAACTTACTGCAGATTTAATTACTACTTAATATACTTTCCAATAGTACTGTTTTCAATTACTTCAAAATTAAAACACTTTGACTTTTGAGATTCAAAATGAACAAGAAGAGTCTGGCATTAGCACAGCAACACTGCAAAAAATGACATTCTTCCTAAGCATTTTTCTCTTGTTTTCTGTAAAAATATTGAAAACTTCTTACATTACGATACATTTACATAACAAGAAATGTGACCCAAGATATTTAGTCTTGTTTTATGAAAATATGTAAACTAGGTAAATTTATGCTTAAAACAAAATTGTACATTAAATCTACAGTAAGCTACTGGCAAACCTGCTGCGAAATGACAGTAAAGTTTTACAGTGCAGATTCTCAACCAACCAACAATTTAAATCCCAATATAGAAATCTAAATTTCAATCATTCATTATTACATTACAGATTTCTTAAATGATCATTAAGTAATGTTTATTAAAATAGTAATTTGTGTATTTTATATGTATTTGTATACTGCAGTACCATCAGCCTAGTTTAATCTAGACAATGATGTCAGATTTTAAACAATAATTTTGCTGTAATTTGTAGCAGAATATAAATAGTCTATTTATTAACCTAACAAAGTAGTTTACCATGGCAACATTGCATGCTTTTATATGTATAATGTTGTTTTTATTGTGGTTTAAATGAACCAGTTTAGTTTATTTGCATTTCAGTCCCTTGAAGTGGCATGCAACGCACATACGCATTTGTGTATATTGGTTTGAAATGCTTCCAAGAATATAACCCATTCTGGACTCACAGTATGCATAACATATCTGTTTGATGGTGCAGATGCCAAGAACATGTCTTTTGTAAGTACGCTTGAGTTTGTGCATTTGTAAAAACGATGCAACTACAAAACCAAGAAAGATAAAGCATTTTTATTGTACTCTGTCAATACTCTCCACAAAAGCGAAATCTTGGCTGAGGCATACAAGAACAAAAGAGCGTCAGAGGATGTTATCAATACATGGGACATCATTTGCTACACCATACATTAGAGCATGATCAATAATTCAATAGCATTTTTATCATTCGTTTAGTTGGATCGCCATCTCAGACACAATTTGCAAAAAAGAAACATGGTAACCTTACAATAAGGCTTTTATATAATACATTTCTCTTGCACCATTTATTTTCCTTATTTATTTTATTCATTTAACAAATAATAATAAAAATGAATGTAAAATATATAATATAAAATACGTCTAATATAAAATCACCCAAATAGTTCACCCAAAAATGAAAATTCTGTCATGAATTACTCACTCTCTAGTTGTTCCACATCTGTATAAATTTCTTTGTTTGGTTGAACAAAGAAAGATATTTGGATGAATGCTTTTAACTAAACAGTTTTTGGACCCCATTGACTACCATAGCAGGAAAAATTACAATGCCAGTCAATAGTGTCCCAGAACTGTTTGCTGTCCTACATTCTTCAAAATATCTTCTTTAGTGTTCAACAAAAGAAAAAAGTAGCATAGCGTAATTTTGTAGTCAATGGTGGCCAAGAACTGTTTGGTTGCAAGCATTCTTCCAAATATCTTTCTCTGTGTTCATCAGAACAAAGACATTTATTGAAGGTGAGTAAACGATGACAGAAATTTTATGTTTGGGTGAACTATCCCTATAATGTTAACATATAATGCATGTACAGTATGACCTGTTAAGTTACTGTATTCTCTTCCCAAAAGGATTTGCTGAATGTAGATGACCCAGGCGTGTGCATATGCACAAAGAATCGCTGTCTTAATTAGGCCCTGGCATTGACAGCGAGTACTGCCTGGGGCACTGCGGAGGGGACGCTACAGGAATATAATGCTGAACAACTCCAGGCAGACCACAGTATGTAAGTAGAGCAGAAAACAAATGGTTTGGAGCATGCGGACATCAAAGCGGAAAACAACGTATTGGATGCAACATTGTAATACTGTATGTTGACTGCGCCCCTGCTGAAAGAACAGCTAAAACCAGCTGCTGGTTGTCTCCCAGACTGGTCATAGACTGGTTTTAGAGGGGTTTTGAATTGCATGGTTAAGATAAAGTGTCATTATGTAACAGAGCTGATAGTCTAGTGCCATTTGTACCAAGCGACATGCAAATAAAGCGTAAGTCATTCAAACATAGCACACTTTGTCACGAATGCTATTCGTACATGTCTGAAAGAAATACAGTAAACTGGGAAAAGGACCACATGAGGGATACAGTGGGAATATGTAGTATGTAAATTATTCATGTTCGGATTTAATGAATCCAATACTCTGGGTGCGTGCTTTAATTGCAAAATCAGGTTGTGTAATGAAAAATAGTCACAGAGAGCCTTCAGGCTTAATGTGTGCTTGTCTCACAGCTGTTGGTTCCATAGGGGTGCTGTGTACATAGTGACTAAGGCTGTGAGTGAGAGACTGGGGCATTGTTGATATCTAGCCCGTGTCAGAGAGAAGGACAACCGTATCTGCTCGGGTTTAGTCACAGGGGCGCAGAATAGATCCTACAAAGAGACTTTGTGACACTGGACTCATGCTCTGAGAGTCAGCTCTATTTAAAGCGCACAGAATCTCTGCTGTCTATTTTTACACTCCTGTCTTGGGCGCATTTCTGACCGTGGGGAGGGGGGGGTCTGTTGGTGGGTGGTTGAGGGAACTGAAATCACTGCTGTTTGCGACAATTCTGTCACTTTGGAGAAAAACACACCTTGCTTTTAATAGACGTGCCAGTCACAGTCCAAATACGGAAAGCGGATGCGATGGAAGTAGGTTCGTGTGAAATTCAGAGGTGTTATTAAAACACAAGACACAGACAAAAGTGCTGCTCTTGTAATCTGCAGATTATCATGGGAGATGTTTAGGAATCGTGAGGACCCCTGGGGGGCTTCGTCCATTTCAGCATTAATGTGGATTTCCCCTATAGGCATATCATATAGTTTTTTTTTCTCCAAAGGCATTTAAATGTTCTAAATATTAAACAGATATGCAAGCAAATCATAAAGCAAAAAACACACATGGAGGGTAAGAATATCAGTTTCTAACATTTTTTTTACAATATTTTTAATCAGTTGATTCAACTCCAAAAACTCAATATCGTAGGCCTGATTCTGTTTTGTCACCATGTTTGATTCTCAAATTGACTTTCAAACGTACATTCTTAAAATAGTTTATTTTAAAACGATTTTATAAATAAATAAACCAACGATAGACACATTAAACTAACATTTTTAGGATTACCATAGTTTTATCCATTTAAATCGCATTATTTTACAGTTGATCTTCTGTATTGATAGACAACAGCGACACCTAGTGTTGCTTTTCTGAACCCGAGTCGGGGTGTGCATGTGACTCATACTAAACCAATATGTACATACAGCAATGATATGTGCACGAAGCTTGTTTCTAGATTGAGAGACAGCAAAAACAAGAGCACTTTCATACAGTAGATGTGTGAGGGAAAACTAGGCAATAAAACAAACTACCCGATACAAATTTAACTGAACCTCCAGCATTCCGTATTTGAGTCATCCTTCCTCCAGTCTCAGTTGAGATGCCTGAAGGGGAGCTGGGGCTTTCCCAGGGTCTGTCCTGTATATAATTCAATAACTATGAAGACAATGTAATAAAGATAAAAAAAAGAAACTGGGACATGCTGTTGTAAATTCAGAGAGCAGACTTGCATATGGTTTGAAGGGATAGTTCACCCAAAAATGAAAATTCTGTCATCTTTTACTCACCCTCTTGTCATTTTAGACCTGTATGACTTTCTTACTTCTGCAGAACACAAAAGAAGATATTTTGAAGAATGTTGGTAACCAAACAACAGCGGTACCCATTCACTTGTGGATTTTGTGTCCACACAATAGCGAATGAGTACCGCCATTGTTTGGTTACCAACATTCTTCAAAATATACTTTCCGTTCTGCATTAAAAAATTTAGCAGTGAACTATCCCTTTACTCACATGCAGGGTAAAAAAAAGTTGTTTATAAACTGTGCTGAAGTGTTTTTAAGAAAAAGTTCACCTTCAAAATGAAAATTCTGTCATCATTTATTCACCCTGTTGTCATTTTAAACAGGTTGTCATTTTCTTTCTTCTGTAAAACACAAAAAAAGATATTTTGAAAAATGTTGGTAACCAAAAACCATTGATCCCCATTGACTTCTATTGTATGGACATAAAACCAATGCAAAGCAATGGGGGCCAACGTTTTCTGTTAACATTTTTCAAAATATCTTCTTTTTTGTTCTGCAGAAGAAAGTCCTACAGGTTTGAAATGACAAGGCGAGTAAATAACAGAATTTTCATTATGTGGGTGAGCTATCCCTTTAAGTGAATTAAGTTATTATGAAAAGACGCAACTTTATGCAATCTAAACTCAAGACCTATTCTTAAAAATGACAAAGAAAACCACATCTTTTTCAAGTTTATTAGCAGTGACAAAGTTTTTTGAGACATAAATGTAACCCCCTCTTTGTGTCCACTGTAGGTAATTCAGAGAGAGCAACATAAAAATGAAATATTAATTAAAACTTTTAACAGTCAAAACATGGCACAACTGAAGATCGCTGGGGAGGGAATTAAGGAAAAGCAAGTGTTTCATGTTCTGATGTGATTCCATTTAATATATCGCTTAACACAGGCACCCTGAACTTAAACAGTTCGCAATATTAACTTGCATATAATCGAGCGTATGGATGAGGACGAATACACATGCTTGCACACGAACACACACATATATGCATCCACACGCAAAACCAGTTGAGTTGTAAGGACAGGACGAGAAAACACATTCATACACCAAGAGAACACATGAATATGCCATTTTCTTGTTACAGATTTTGCAATCAAACCCATCAAGTACATCTGTACCTCTCTCCCACCTGTACATGCTTTCATTGCTTTAAACACTAGATAAGGGCAGCTAAAGATCTTTTGTGTAAATAATTTATATTGCAATGATAGCATTTGCGGGGTAATAAGTGCTTATTTGAATCGAGTAAATTAAGCTAATGTGCAACCCCCCTCCAAACTATAAACTTGGCTCTGTTCAATGCATAGAACCTCTGTATGTGCATCTGACCCCTGGAGTTTAGTTTCATGACGTAGTTCATTCTGTTGACAGGGTTTACAATGAAAATCATGACTACGACAGGGTGAAAACAGGGATACCGGGACAACACGTGTTCACAGAGGTATTTCATGATTAACTTAATAACAGATGGTTATAAATTATGCCTACATCAGTAACTCCTTAAGCAAATCCCTTGGATATCAAAAGAAAAGAAAAACAAACTAGGAATGCTCTTCGCGAGCCATTTAACGACAATTATTAACTACAATAAAAACTCAAGTGAAGCCATAAAGTGATGAGCGTCTAAAAAAGCCAAGAAATAAGCAGGATTTCTCTACATTGCACAAAGCTGATTTTAAGTGGAATCCAACCGGAATTAGAGAAGATAAAGCAGAACTTCAAAACAAACGGTTTTATCATCAGGCCGACGCTTTAAACCAACATACACTAAAGACATCGGACAGCTCAAGAAGAGAAACTTGATTAATAACTACAGCAACACGTTCCAGGTTCTGTCCACGATGGAAACCTGCACACGCTGCTTTTTGAAACTCGAGCAGACACATAAAAAAAAACATAGATACGTAGTGTGGTTAACTTTGTCCATGTGTACTTGCATCTTTTCACCTGGCAGTGTCTTGTGGTCATGTACAGAAACCATTTTGATGCCTGTGAAGATGTAAGCTTGGCTCTCAGTCAAAACTGAAATCGGTTCCCTTAAAGGTTAACATTTTAAAAACAGCTGGTACAAACATGGGACGTTCTTTTCATTTTTGGCAATAACACTGTTGGTGCATTTTTGTTAGATAGAATAACACTGCCCTAAATCTACCTGAGCGTCTTTTTCATTTTCTTTCTTTTACCTTTTTTTAAATGATTTTCTTTATTTTCTTTCGAGATTGTGGACCGACAGTCCTTAGGTAGAAGTTGAAGTTAGTAGCCTATGATTAATTACTAGAATTTCAAACACGTACAGATATGTCAACATTTAAGGAAATACAATTCAAAAACATAATACTTAAAGTGCTACTGATTTTATGTATAAATCAATTAATTTGTGAAATGATACAACAGAGGATAGACTTCAGAATGCATTTTCTGACATGAGAAAGATGACGTATACAGGCAGAAATCCTGTCAACAGCGGTTCTATCGATGAGGCTCGTGTGCTTAAGCAAATATATAATTGATAAGCTAAAAAAACTAAAATATACGCCATTAAGTCCATTAAGTGTGACTAGTTTGACTCGCGGGGCTCAATAAAAAGCTAACCATAGATGCGGGGCTAGTAAAATATAAAGTCCGGATCTAGCAAGCGTTCTCTGGTATGCTCCGAAATGACACACCTCCACAACATAATTGGAGTTAGTATTGTCTATTTGGGCAAAAACAAAAACCCCAAGTAGACAAGCAGCTCTAGAGAACTAATCGACAGGAAGAGCATAACCAACTTTTAAAACACTTCTAAAATACCTGCGACGTACTGTACCTATCAGCGCCGGAGCTAAAGCAACGGTGTAAAGAGTGGCACATCTAGCGATTAGTCTTCAGGGTCCTACCTGTTATTTAAAAACATAAAAACGCTCCAAAAAAAAAAACGTTACAGCCCTGCCCTCAGTTTATACGCTCCCACAATGAGCAAGAAAAGTGAATGGCTGTCAGAAACGTGAACGGACAACAGTAAGACCACTGAACGATAGCACTTTGAATTCTTTCAAAAGAGGACGCACAGAGCGGCATACTGCACATGCACACTACAGTTTCCCAATCAAAGTGTACCTCAAAAACCTGCTCAATGAAAAGAAAAAGGAGACACCTCACTAACAAGACTCGGTCTTGTCCAGAAATTAAATTAAGACAATTATTCATCCCAGAGGCGACCTGCCCCCTCAGACATGGATGTAGCTGGATGCCCCTGAATCTCAAAAAAAGCCATGTTCATCTGGCCACAGTATGTTATTTCACTAGAGAGCAACACTTGAGATCGAGGAATTCAATGTGTATGCACACAAAACCACTTTGAGTCTACATCGTTTGATTTTAAGAGTGTGAACGAGGAGGCGTGGTAACGTATCCTCTTCCCCAGGAGGCTGGAGATGAAGACAGCTCTCTTAGGTCCATGAGTACTTAAAGGAGAAGCTTTTGTCCAAAGTTTGAGTTATGTTTGACATGTGGGTTTTACGTCCCCAAAAGTCATCCAAATTGTCTTCAGCAACATATGCGCATTAGAGTTCAGTTCAACAGCTCAGTTTCTTCCATTCTAATACACTAAAATCATCTAACCCGTTTTCTTAAGCGTACTCTCTTGTTTCCTCTCGCCTTGACTGCTTACTGGTAACAAGGTCCTTTCTAAACCATCTTAAGATTGGATTAGTTCCGATTCGGGATGTTCAGAGGCAGCAGTCTTGTTCCTCAAGCACATCTTTTGCAGCAGAGTTCAGCTGAGATATAGTGTCCAGATGCAGCTTCATTGAGCAGGTCCATCCCATGACTCGCTGTAGAGGACTACTCGATTTGGATCTGCAGGAAAATGTGAACATAGGCGCGATTAAAAAAGACTGTTTAGTTACTTCTATACAAATTCCACAACCACGCACTAAGTGAGATGGGGGATTGGGGGCTGACCAGATGAGACACTGGGTTGCAATACCCAAATGCTGAAACATGAAAGGGATAATTCACCCAAACAATCATCAACCTGTGTGACTTTCTTCTGCAGAACACATAAGATATTTTGAAGAACGTTGGTAACCGAACAACATCAACCCCTCTGGTGACTTCCATTGTATGGACACAAAACCACTGAGACATTTCACATCTTCTTTTATGTTGCACAGAAGAAAGAGTCATATGCGGGTTTTAAATTACATAAGGGTGAATAAATGATGACAAAAATTTGTTTTTGGAGTGAACTATCCCTTTATTCACATGCAGAGGCTAAAAAAGCTGTTTACGAACAGTGTGTTGAAGTGTTTTTGAGACATGTTAAAGGAATAGTTAACCTTCAAAATGCATTCTGTCATCGTTTACTCACCCTGTTGTCATTTTCTTACTTCTGCAAAACCCAAAAGAAGATATTTTGAAAAATGTTGGTAGTCGTTGGTCCCCATTCACTTCCATTGTATAGACACAAAACCAATGCAAGTCAATGGGGACTGTTACCAACATTTTTCAAAATATCTTCTTTTGTGTACTGCAGAAGAAAGAAAGCCACACGGGTTTGAAATGACAAGAGGGCGTGTAAATAATGACAGAATTTTCCTTGAAGGTGAACTATTCCTTTAACTTTTAAAAGCTAGAGGTGAAAAGAAGCTTACCTTGTTTTTGCAAATTCAAAATATATTCCATTCCTGCAAAAGAGAAAGATGAAAGTTAGTGTAAAAATACCCAAGTATAACTTCAATTTGTCAGCATCCGTCTGTCTCTGTTGTTTCAATTTGACTTGAAAACGCTACATCTCAAGGACTGCGCTATTTCAATTCAAAAAACAAATCAACAAAGCTACAAAATCCTGCTATTTCATAGCTTTATATAACAACAAAGACATTACATTTATATAAATGCAGTGTCTTATAATATCTTTTTGGTGCACAAAACTAACAATCTCCATCTTGCTAATTATAATAGCAGGTTAAGAAACCTAAGCATACACTTAAGATGTATTCTAAACCGATCAACATGCCCTTTATATACATCTGTTATGAAGTATAAAACACATAATAAAAAGGGTAATATTCAGGAAGTCTGGTTTACCTTTAGTGTGATAAATTACAGCAGCTTTTAGATCAAACGTCCCCCAGCTAGACCTCCTGTCAAAGCCCTTAGTAAGAACCTGGTCCTTGGCCAAAGCCACCTTAGGTGCAGCCGGTGAGGTGGGAGGCAGCTCGGCACAAACGTCCTTAGAGGAAGAACAAAACACTATTGCACCATGAACCCCCGTCTCATCTTTCAGGGCTTCCAGGTCGAGGACAGAGGTCTCGGGTACGGACCCGCTCGCCACAGCGGCACCTCTGCTCAGATTCTGAGCGTTAGTCCGTTTTTCCGGCTCGTGAGCCTTGGAGAAGGGCGGTTGATCCAGTCTCTGAGAGGTACCGGAGGTCTGAGCGGCCACGGCAGCTGGACAGTCTCCCTGAAAGCTCACCTCCACCATCACGTCCTTTCCGTTTGAACGACAAGCCACGGTCTCTGGACCAGCACTAGGCTCGTTGATAAAGGACAAGCCCCACTGATTCTGAAAAATGTCCCCCAGAGACTTCTGATTTGTCGGAGCAGCAGGGGGGTCGGCTTGGCGGCCGCTAGGGAGCGAAAGTTGCATATTGGGGTAAACAAACAGACTGGCCTTCCTGGGCTCAGTCAAAGAGGTGGTGGAACTTCCAACGGCGGTACTAGCACAGCCAGGGGGAGATGCTACATTCTCAGCGGGAACAGCTGGGGACACCAGAGGACCAGTGCTTGCCGTTGAGCTGAAATGGGGTCCGGGTAAGGGACAGCCATTCCCTTCCCCTGGCAGGGGACCGTTGGTAAAGCTAGCTGAAGTGATGGTTTTCACCGCAGACATGGGGACCTGTGGCGGTCTCCCAGGCACCTGGGGAGCAGGAGTGAGAGCCTCCCCCCCAGTTTGGGCAGTCTTGTTGAGGTTCTCCTTCACTTTGCTTGCATAACTGATCTTAGGCACAATCTTAGCGCTACTATTATCCACAGGAAAAACAGGCGGAGGCTTGAACAAGGTCCACGAGTCCTCTTTGGTGGACGTGGCCACCTTAGCTTTGCTGGACCGTTCTTCAAACTTCTTGCCAGTGGCTTTGCTGTCTGAGTTCTTGCGTTGAAGTTCGGCCGCTGGTGGAGGAGGTGGGGTGGCGGGTTGTTCCTTGGCTTTTACGTAGCAACCTTCTGCTTTTGAACCGGCTCTGCCGCTCTCCACCTGAGAGGCTCTGTCGGCTGACTCTGGTGCCGCAGACCCATGGTCTTGTTTGCTGCCCTGCTGCATGGCTTTTCCCTGGGTAGAAGCAGTCACATTGTCCCCAGCTTTGCCATTCCTTTGGGCCCGACGCTTTTTGGGAGTCGTGTATCCACTCTCTGAGCCACTTCCATCATTGTCAGCTCCAGGTTTGCCGGGGTAACCGTTGGTAAGTGGTACAGAGTTAAGCGACACCACACCGTTCAGCGAAGCCAAAACCTCTTTTTTGCCCTCGATTGTTTTTAGCTCTGAGGACTTGTCATTTTTGAAGTCCATACTGTTTCTGCAAGCGTTTCTACCTTTTCTGTCCCCTGTCGAGTAGCTGAGGAAGACCCGTCGAGTGGGCTTGGGTTTCACGTTGAATTCTAGCAGGTGTCTGTCGCCATTGCTGTTTGCAGGGAGCGGGGAGCTGTCTGGGTTAAAGGATGTGGGAGTCACCTCTCCCTCCTTCAGAGTTCCATTTATTTTGCCATTTTCTGCACATGGAAGAGAAAAAAAAGCAATAATTAAATGTAAAATCTGAATCAAGTGATCTGGTGGACCTACTTTTTTGGCGAATGTCCGAATCAAATCTCAAGTTCTAGGAAGGCAACAGTCAAGTCTAGTCGATGTTTGTACACGATCAACGAATATTTAGAATAAGTATGCTTACCGGAACCAAGCCAGGGTCATGTAGACGACTGGCTAACTCATGGAAGTTACAGTGAGAAACCATGTGGGGTATTCAGTGTACTTTTAATTAGAAGCAGTTTAAATAACTCAAGTGATGGAATGTCTGCTATTTGATAGCCACAGCCTTCCTGCATCTGAACAGAATTAGTCAAATAATGCCAATAGTCGTTATCTGAAATAAAGATGTTGAATTACATCCTACATTATCACTTAAATAGAAGAGTTAAAGATTATATTTAGAGCCAGTATTTTGCCATGTTATTCTTCTTTGTCACTTATGAAAGTATTAATAGCAGCTCAATAAAAATCCCCAATGTGAAATAAAACGTATTTTACACGGGTCTACACGACCTCTGTGCTTTAAAGCTGTAAATATGAGGCGTGAAAACCATCCTATGCAAGTGTGCTTTTATCGGCCACCGGCTCGAGTCTGACATCGCCCTATTTTTTACCGGAGGTATGACGTGTCAAAATGGAGCACTCAGTCATATTTGGGTAGTTCCCCGGCATTGGTGGAACCCATTTAAAATAGATGAAATGTATCAAAAGTCGCTTTTAGTTTAATGAATCGGTATACTTGAAAGCCCTTTAGCATTTCGTGCGTTGCATTTAGCTTTCGTTTGTGTGGAAATGTGAACTAGACATCTAGACCTAGCTGAACTCCGTAACAACAAGACGACAGCGGTTTAACATCTACGATTCATAAAATACTTGATTAACCTGATTATCAAATATAACTTACATGTCTAAATAAAACAAAGCGTACGTGTGTTTTATTCCGTCAACAAACCGGCCAAGTCATCAGCTAGCTAGCATGCTAAGCGAGTAACGTTAGCCTGCATGATTAGCCGCAGGCAGACGTGATTGTTTATACATTACAACTATTTTAACGTGGCGATGCAAAAGCATATTTCAAGACAGGACTGTAAAACGCGTTAGCAAGTCTATATGCATCGAAAGTGAACCGTTTTACGGTTGCAACCGCGTATTATTTAGGGGGTGATTGTCCATGTTACAATAGCTGCGGTAACGTTACCGCTGACACAACTCGGCACTAAATGGCCTCATACCTAAAGTTTACCCAGACTGAACTTGGGGTGCTTTCCAACATGACTCAAATGTATGGGTTAAAATACACATCAAACTGTTTATAATGACACTAACGTATAATTAGAATCTAACAGGAGTTTCACGAGTTGGCAGAAGCGCCTTGAGGAGTAAGTTATTAAAGCATGGGCGATTACTAAAAAAAGATGTGGTCAACAATATACTATTATTCAACCAAGCGTTACTATTTTGTCAACTGCTTCAATCGATTTACATTGGTGCTATGTGCATTTTGATAGCTAAAGACTTTTCCAGAGTTCCCATTCGTACACTTATAGAATTTTCCAACGCTTTCTATTCAGGCCACTTCAGTGTGCTGATAGTGAAACGGCGGTAAGCGCGAGCCCAGTCCCTGCCAGGCCCACTCACATGACTGTCAGATAGTGACACGAGAGCATTAGGCCCCGTTTCGAGCTAAACTGGCACACAGACACTCCTCAGAGTAACAACACCATTAACGTTAGCGACTTTGACAACAACGCTAACACATCCGACTGTTTAAGCCCCGCTTGGCAGAGCTATGCTACGAAGTTATTCTGTTAGTGAGACAAAACGGACTGCGGTGAAGTTTGTGAGCTTTGGCCGTCCATCATGGCGGACAGGAAATAACAGAACAAGCTTAAGCTACGAGCAGGAACATTCCACAGGAGCCGGGTCGTGTTGCTGTGGCAGCGACGGGGCAAAGCTAACAGGCTATTCTAGACCCCCACTGAACACAATCCTACTCTTAAAAGGGCATCAAACTAAAAGTTGCGTTTGCCGAAGAATTAAAAGTCAGGTAAATATGTGGTCGGCAAACTAGTCTGATGAGAGACCGGTGCACAAGGTCAATGTCCCTACACGCTAGCTAGCTTCGCGGCTAATACTTAAACTAACTATATAAAACACTAGACTCGATCAAACACGTTCGGCATTTGATGTGACTTGAGCTGCTTTCGCGTTAATAAACATACGGCGACGAGTATTTGCGGCTTGAACGAGCTTAGAGGAGAACGATAAAATATGCTTGTTACCAACCTGTTTTCTTCGTCTGCGTTTTCTCGTTCTGGAGCTGACAGTGGTTCTGATCATTGTTTATCGATATGTTCGATCGATCCGGTGCGTTTTCTGCTCCATGACTTATATATACTCCTGTTGCCCCTTCACAGGGACGTTCCTCCATTTAACAGTAACGCAAGTGACAGTATGTGCTCAACCGGTGCTCGGTGGACGAGGGGAGTTGATACATTTGCTCTGCCCAATCACCGCCTGCGTTTGGGGGTGCCAGCGAGAGGCGGGCGGTGTTTCGTGCGTCGCGACACAAGGCGTGGATGCTTCCCAGTCAAAGCCACAGGAAGCAGTCACGCAAACTCATGAAATCACCGCCATAGTTTGTTGTGAAGGTAGAGACGCTCTCCATCTGTGTTTTTACATTTTTGCCTTTAAATGAATATCAAAAGCAATTTTACTTGGATGTGCAGAGGCACCCCTCCATGTTCCACACCAATATTTAAAGCTTGCCCACTCATAATTTCCACCCAATAAAATATGGTCGATATTGGCATATATTGTTTTAGCGTATTTTAATGCTTGTTTTGCCTTACTGTAAATCATGTTTAGTCATCTTGAGGCCCCCTTGGAAGTTTGTTGAGGCCTGCTAGTGGGCCCCGGCCCCCCGGTAGAGGAACACTGCCGCAGGTGACCATGGTTATCCATCAAAGTTTGCACTTTGAACCACACTAAAGTGGGAGTGGATTATAGATCTGGGTCAGGTTCTGTTACAATCTCCCTAGTTATGCTGACAGTGGTAATAGAAATGAGGACATGATCAACTTCAAACAGTTTCCTTTTCTGACAGTGTCTGCATACACTCTTAAAAATGAAGGTGCTTCACGATACCATAGAAGAGCCTCTTTTTTGTCTAAACGATTCTTTGTGGCGAAAAATTCTATAATTCTTTAGAATATGAAAAGGTAAGAAAGAGATGGTTCTTTAGAGAACCTTTGATTGAATGGTTGTTTGTGGAACCAAAAATGGTTCATAAGGCATAGCTGCGAAGAACCTTTTAAAGGAGTAGTTCACCTTCAAAATGAAAATTCTGTCATCATTTACTCACCCACTTGTCATTTCAAACCTGTATGACTTTCTTTCTTCCACAGAACGCAAAAGGAGATTTGTTGAAAAATGTTTTTAGCAGCCCCCCATTCACTTGCATTGGTTACAATATATTCTAATTGAATACATTTTGTTATACCAACATTTTTCCAAATATCTTCTTTTGTGTTCTGCAGAAGAAAGAAAGTCATACAGGTTTGAAATGACAAGAGGGAGAGTAAATGATGACAGAACTTTCATTTTGAAAGTGAACTCCTTTAAGCACCCTTATATTTTTAGAGTGTAGATGTGGAAAGAGCTTGAAATTAAGTGTTTGAGTTTGCTTATACTTTAAATTCTACCATGCTGACATATTTAGCTAGTTTTGGTAGTTTAAATTCAATGCATTCACTCAAATTAACCAGAGGGGGGCAGACAAGTACTATCCATATCTTTAGTTTTGTCTTAAATCACAGATCAGGGCCAAATTCACCATAAGCAGATAAGTGATCAATAAAGGTGTGATTTCCAACATTTTGTCAGGTCAAGATTGTTTAATCAAATTAAAATGATCTTTATGTGAATACGTGTTATGGTATAGGATTATTTTTATTGGTAATAATTCTGGCAAACAGATTCCAGTCATTATTACAGAAAGGGAAAACTTATTTTCCCATTAGAATGTCCATCCTCAAACCTTTGAAAGGGGTCAGATTTCTCAGGATAGAGTGACATGGACAATAAACCCCTGTGAACTCCTGTGTGAACTCTTGAACTCCCACCCTGTGTGTTACTTCTTGTTGAAAGCAAAGGTTACTCAGTAAGTTCCTCATTTAGGTGGAACAAATCACACTGCCATTCAGAAGACACTTCAAAATCTCTGAAAACTGAATTCATAAGCGTTTGTAGATTATAATTTTCATCTTCAAAGCGTCCTTGGGTTCTTGAAAGGCACTATATAAATAAAATATATTATTATTATCTTGCGCTTCCGTGATTCGTGCAAAACCAGCATTGTGGAACAAACACTTAAAAGCATATAGCTAATGTTTGATCATAGTGTTTACCAGACTCATTGGTTTATTCAAAGTTTAATTTGAATCTTGCATCTTGTAAATGCTAGAATTATAGCCTTTTATGGCCCGTCCCTCAGCCCCTCAATGCGGTGAAGTCATCCTGTATACCCGTAGCAGAGAAAAAGCCTTAAAGCAGAATGTTTCCAACACTGTGCTTCTCTGTAGGGATGGTGTTCTTGGGCTCTCCCTCCAAAAACAGGAGTCAATTTTGGTCTCACAGCACTTTCTCCAAAGCCTTTCTGAATCATTTTGATGTTCATTGTCAAACTTCAGATGAGCCAGGCGGGCCTTCTTGTGCAGGAGGACGTTGCTTCAGGATTTCAATCTATTGTGGCATAGCATGTTACCAATGGTTTGCTTGCTAACTGTGGTCCCAACTGTCTTGAAATCATTAGCAAACTTCTTCCGTGTAGTTCTGGGCTGATCTTTAACCTTTCTCATGATCATCTTTACCCCATTGCGGAAATCTTGCAGGGAGCTCCAGACCAAGGGCATTTGATAGTTATTTAGTATTTCTTCTATTTACAAATAATCACGCCAACAGTTGTCTCCTCCTCACCAAGCTTCTGTCTGTAGCCTATTCAAGGTTTGTGCAGGTCTCCAATCTTGTCCCTAACATCCTTTGAAACCTATTTGTGACCCTGGATCACAAAACCAGTCTTAAGTAGCACGGGAACATTTTTAGTAAAAGACAAAAATACATTGTATGGGTCAAAATTATAGATTTTTCTTTTATGCCAAAAATCATTAGGATATTAAGTAAAGATCATGTTCCATGAAGATATTTTGTAAATTTCCTACCTTAAATATATAAAAACTTTATTTTTGTGAGTGGATGGTCTGCCACAGTGCCCCTGATTAACAACTTCAAAGGCAATTTTCTCAATATTTTGATTTTTTGTGCTCTCAGATTCCTGAGTTTTAAACGGTTGTATCTCAGCCAGATATTGTCCTATTGTCTAACAACTCATATATCTATAGACAGTTTATTTATTCAGCTTTCAGATTATGTAAAAATCTCAATTTCGAAAAATTGCCCCATAAGACTGGTTTTGTTGTCCAGGGTCACATTGTCTTGACAGGGCGCGTCGCACCCGTGGGGGATGTGGGTGTTTTAACACCCACACTTTTCCCGGTGAGAGGGTTCAACACCCACACTTTTTCTGCAGTTTTTCCGCAGTTTTGCACAAACGCCTTACAGCCGTCGCTCCTCCGTTTCTCTGGCCGCTCTGTGTCTGAGCTGGCTGCGACTGCCTGCTCTCCCCTCCCTCTCAAACATGACACTGGCTTTGAATGTGACCGGCTGATGATTGGCTGTTCTGCCTTAAGTCCCGCCTCTCTTGGTGTGTTAGATTTATCGGTCAGCTCGTGCTGAGGAGGCGGGAACTTATGGTTATCGTTATTTACATCTCCCTTTTCCAGGTACTTTGAATGAGTGTTTATGCTTTTGAGGTTTTTAAATAAGCTTGATATGTGTTTGGGAAGATGTTCTGTTTATGTTTTGTTGACATGTCGAGTGTTTTCTGTATTATATTTCGTTTTTTAGACTAATGCTAATTGCTAATTGGGATATTGTTCAGCAGCTAGCTAAATTCGGTTATGTATGTGGCATGCAATGTATAAAGTAACTGTGATGAAGAAGGCAGGGAATTGACGAGGAGGAGGGACAAATTGTCATTGTTAAGCAGTGTATTTATGGGTTTATTGCCAGTGCAATTGATTTTGATATTTTGAGCATTGTTTGTTGATTAGCTGAATACTTTTGTGGATACTTACCTGTTGTGTTTGATTGTACCTGTTGAGGAGAAAAAAGTGAGAAATGATGTCATTGTTTGCATACCTGTTGAAGAACAATGAAAGAAAAGTGTATATTATTTTAATGTTTAAAAACAGTAAATTGTTACATTACTTATACCACCACAGAAAAAGCTTTGTGTGGGCGTTTTTTTTTTTGTTTTTAGTGCTGTCAATCGATTAAAAAAATTAATCGGATTAATCACACATTTTTTCTGTGATTAATCAAGATTAATCGCACATAACTATTATATTTTAAAATATACTTTTGCATTTTAATAATTTCACATTTAATCTTCAAATTGATGTAGAAACAACATATTTCTTTAACAGCATCATTTTATGAAAGCTAGCATTTTGATATTAGTACTGTAACTGATGTCTCTATTAAATTGATTATTTTAACATGAATTGTAGCCATTCAACAGTATAATTGAGAGCTCATGTAGGAAACATACAGGAATTGAAGGACACTTTACAGTCTTTATTAATGCTAAATTATAAATTAAATGCAGAAGAATTCTCATTAAAGCTACAAAATCACATTGATTTCTTCTTTTATTTTGTTCTTTGATTAACATTAGTGACAGGAGTCAGAGCAGCACGTTTAAGAGCGCGGCCCCTTTAAGAGCTGTCTCAGTACGCAGATCTGACCGTCACCGCACTCCCATTTTCACAACACTTTGCATTCATTTAAGGTTTTATTTTACACTTTGAAGTCTGTGCTTAAGAAAATGCTAGACAAAACGGGCTTTCTGACATAATCTTGTGTGGTTTTATCCATTCAAGCACGAAAGAGAACTTAACACGGATGCTCTGTCTGACAGAGATTCACCGACGCAGCCTTCAGCCCGTGACTGTTTACACCAGACTGGACCTCGCGTTGCGTTTTGCCGCGTCCCACAGTTTAGAAGCTGTCTATCTCCATTGAACGCGTCAAAGCAACTGTTTCAAATCGCGCTTAAGTGGTTTAAAAGCCTGTACACGAATAAGAGCGTGATTACATAATGTAACGCTAGACAAAGGATGACACAACAAACGGATGCTGCGTTAATTGCGATAAATATTTTCTCACGCGTTCATTTGAAAAAGTTAATCGCATGCGTTAACGCGTTAACGTTGACAGCCCTAGTTTTTTTATATCTCCCCTTTTCAAGGTGCAAGTAAGCCAAATTTAGCAATCTCAGTCACTGTCCTCAGACCCATGTCACTATCAAGCCTACCACCGAGTGTGTTTTTATACTTTTCTAGTATCACTCATTTAAATGGGAAGCTTTTTATATCTTGTATGTTATACCTTTTGTATCCTTCTGTCATTGTATGTCATCGTTTTTTGTTGTTAACAAACAAACCACATCCATCCCCCGCACATTTGAAAAGCTTGCTACGCCCCTGGTCTGGACCATGGTGGTGGAGAGGTTGAAATGGAAGATACAGATTCTGTTGGCAGGCATCTTTTATATACATAACAAGCTGACTTAGGAGTACTTTCTTAAAGAGACAGGACTCATCTGTGGTCCATATAGGCACATAACCAATCTGTGGAGCCAGAATTCCTGCTGGTTGCTAGGGGATCAAATACTTATTTCATTGACTGAAATGCAAATCAATTTTTTAACCTTTATATACATTTTTCCCTGATTTTTTGGTTGATATTCGGTTTCTATCAGTTAAAATAAACCTACCATAAAAATGATAGACCCTTCATTTCTTTGTAAGCAGGCAAACGTACAAAATCTGCAGGGGATCAAATAATTATTTGCCTCACTGTAACTTTAAGGCTATACCTCAGGGCAGTCTGAACTATGTAAGGCCGGCTCCAAAAAAGAGGGTAGCTTACATTCCTAGGACATAACAAGTATTACCTACAGGCCATGTCATAGCATCTACAGTAATGTTCTGTCAAACACAGACTCCAGCCAAAGCATAAATCACATAACTGGGCTCTAGTAATGTAATAGTGAGTGAAAGACTGGCTCTTTTAATTGCAGAGAGCTGGCTGAAATAATGCTAGTCCTCCGTCTCTGTAATGCTGCTGTACAGGTAGTGGTCGGTCGACTAGCCTTGAGCCTTGAAAGGCCAGAAGTGATTTCATATCCCCTGTGTCTTGTCAACACGCTTTCGTCTGAACTCCAGCTTGTATCTTTAACAGCTCGTATTTCACTCTTCTGGAATGTTCTGTTAACGTCTCACAAACAAATGTTAATATTAACAGTAGCCGAAGGCCTTGATTATAAATCCATTCAAACGTGATTGTAATGTCTGTGGCATTTTATGTGACTTTTTGTGATCTAGTTTTTGTAATTGTGGTATTTGAACAACGGATACATTAGGGTTGTTTACTTGTTGTCAGACATGGAAAAAACGCGGTGCAGGCTGTAAAAAGTCAGTTTGACTCTGTCACCATGGAGACAAGACGATCACAAATATAGCAGTACGTCCCATAGTGAGACAACTTTCATCTTAATCCAGTGGTATTGTCTTCATGCATTCTCATCTTGATAAACAAAAGCAAAGCGTAAACTGTTGTCTGTCATAACCAATAATACAGTATATTGTTTTGTAATTGAATTGATCGAAGTCAATAAATTCTCTGCATTTTACAGATTTTACACAAACACAAATCAATTATTTCAATGTCTTCATTCACTTTGCATGAATGAAAGACACACATTGTTTCTTTAGCTCTGAGTGGCTCCCTTTTTAAACTCTGTCTTGGAATGACTCATTTTCTGGGACGCCTCTTTTCTCCACAGACAGAGCACAAGCAGCCAGAGAGGTGGATAGTGAGTCAGGGAATAAAAGTAGATCAGTCCCACCTCCCCTGACAAGAGATGACACCTACCTTTAACATAACATCATCAAACCTCAGCCAGGGGACCGGTGCACTCATGCCAACTAGCAAGGGCAACAGAGTGCAGATCACAGAGGCGTGTGTCAACAATACTGTTGTACTCTTTTACAAGGGCTTGAATGGGCAGAGGAGGTCCCAGACATTTCCATTACGCTGTTAAATGCGCCCAAAGCGATCATAGAGTAGTTTGGGAACCCCCTAGATGAACACACTAGAATATCTAAACAAAATGTACGGAACAGAATGATAGTGAAGTTTATGTATGCATTGAATGTAATGAGGTAAATGTTTTGTGTTTAAGGCACTCTAGAAATGTGGGGTTGTTCAATTCGTGGTTGAGTAAAATGTACACAAACCGTTGGGTTAAATAAACCTAGAAAATGTCCCTCTTTGACCCAACCATATGTTAATGTAAACCCAACGGTTGGGTTTGTCCATATTTTACTCAACCATGTGTTGAAAGAAACAACAAAGTATATTTCCACAAAAAAGAAATGAAAAATGATCCGATAGCAAGTGACCAAAAAAGAGAGCAAATAGCATACATACTAATGCATTAAGATTCCGTTAGTGGCGGTAACCTACAATAACACAAAAGGTGACTTTTTTCTAAGGAATGTTGTAACAAACCACTTAAAATTGTATTTTCCAAATGGACCTTTAATTTCCCTGCATACTTCTCAAGCCTCGCCACCCCTTTAAAAGCATGTATCTCAATAATTGTATCACTGTCTTCTAATAGCTGCCAAAAAACAGCTTCTCATTATCTAACCGTAGACTCAAGATTTACAAATCTCAGTTATGGCCAGCCCAGGCTATCTCTAGTTCTCCCAGCCGCTGCACGGCTATCTAAAAGGACCTTGATTTATACATGGCGACTGATAATTACTAGTGTCTTCCCATTCGTCAAAAAAGGCTGGGGTGGGTTTTAAGAACGTACTTGAAGTTCTCAGTACAAGACAATTAATCTGCCAACCCCTCTTGTAAATCATCAATGTTTATGTGTTGGTCTACAACTCTGGGTGGGACAGTTAGTGATTCAAACATGCAAATGTTTCCATTGCAGAATAATCACGCATTGCTGGTTGTGGGGTGCACGGACAGGGGTGTGAGGTGGAACAATTGAGGTAATACAAAATTAAAGGTAGGAGGAAAAAACATCTTTCAAAATTATGGCTAGCGAACTAGTGTAAGGAGTGCTTTGCTAACAATGCCATGGCAATTCATTCCTATGGGCTATTCAGGTTAAGTGTCCAGCTCAAGGGTGCTCCTTAACCTTTGACCAAGCCATTAACGGTTCAAAGACTTGACCATTATGAACCACTTTTGGCTGACAGTTTAGATATTAGGTGAAAAATTGGAGAGAAACACTTTATAGTGTAACCAAACTGAAAATACATGCTGAAAAAGTTTTAGATTCCAGTTGAAAGACCTTTTTTATTTCATTATTGAGTCTTCTTGTTGTTTTCAACCTGTAGAAGAAAAAAAATTCAATTATTACAAAGCACGTTAGGTTTCCAAACCTCTCCAACAAAACCCTCAATTACCAAGTACACCAGTCTCCACTTTCTGTGTTCATGACCCCTAATCTTTGCTCTCATGACCACTGAGAAAAAGCAGCAAAAAACAATTACGCTGACGTTCCCACGGTCTCGTCTGTCTGGCTGCGGTAGTTTTTGAGAAACACCGTCCATTACCTGCCCAGTGGTGCATTACCAACATATCAATAACATCTAGGGATTATTTTCTATATTAAGATGTGCCACTGCCAAAATGTCATGGATTTTATTCAAGTCTGAGTTTACCTGTGCAAAGGTTGTGGCGTTTTACAACTAATTTCAAATTATAGAGCAAACGCAGTATGACACAATCCACAGCCCTGTGTTTAAACAGACCTGCATTTTTGATTATAATTGCAGAACGAGAAAAGGAACAGGATGTTGTAATTCCTACTTAAGCAACTATTTTTTCCGCTAACAAAAACTAATTTGCCTTTCACTGCAGAACTGGAAAACACCCCGTGCCTATGAGCGACATGAAGTCAACACATCTATCGGTCAAAACAAGTTACAGTAAATGGCTTGCAGCTAAATGGCTTGACTAACCACTCTTAGCAAAAGTCATTCAATTGTGAACATGTACAAATATAGTCTATATTTTTAAATACTTTTATACGGTATGGTAATTAAGTACGTACTGAATATTGTTAAATAGGCCTAATCAATTGCGTATGTTCTGGCAGCTTAACTGGTATAGAGCATTATGTTAGTATCACAAATGTTGTGAGTTTGATTCCCAGGGAACACACATGATAAAAATATATACTCTGATTGTAACCAAACAATGGCGGTACCCATCAATTCAACTGTATAGACACAAAACCAATGCATGTCAATGGGTACTGCCGTTGTTCGTTACCAACATTCTTCAAAATATCTTTTGTGTTCTCCAGAAGAAAGAAAGTCATACAGATTTGAAATGACAAGAGGGTGAATAAATGATGACAGAATTCTCATTTTTGTGCAAACTAACCCATTTAGTACAACATTTGGGTCTTATACAGTATGTCCATCCATAATTGACTGCAGGGATGCTTGCAATGGCTGACACAGTATAAAATGACACTTAAGACACCTTAACATAGATGGTTGGAGTCATAAGTAGGCCCTTTCTGTTGAGCAGTTAAAAGTGGACAGGAAGGAAGCAATGTCTGAAATGGCTTCTCATTCCTTGTTTAAAGGTTATTGCACCACCACCCATTGCTGATATGATCTGAGCTGTTAGAAGCTGAGCTCTTGGGCCGCTGATTTGGCTGGAGGCTTCAGTGCTGTTTGTAAAATAGACACAAGTTAAGAAAAAGAAGTAAAACATTTGTCATTAAGAGCCCATAACAGGTCTAACCAGTGGTTTCCTCTAGAAACTGGAAGGATTGATTAGTACAGCGTTCTCCGGTGAGTGAGACTATGAATGAGGGTTCATTTGGTAGGGAGAATGGAGTAAATTGTGTCACTTTTATTGAAGTTGTCCTCTAGCCACAGAGATATTACTATACAACGAATGCTCTAATGATTTTATTTTCATAGACCATTGACTATTAAGATAAAGAATAGAACAACTATTTTATTATGTGTACTGAACAAAATAATGCATTATGAGAAGAGGATATTTTGAGAAATGCCTCAGTGGTTTTGTGTCCACACTGGAAGTCAACGGGCGCAATGTTGTTTGCTTACCAACGTTCTTCAAAATATCTTCTGTTGTGTTCTGCAGAATAAACGAAAGTCATACAGGTTTGGAATCAATTAAATGTTGTTTTCCACACTTTTGTGAGTCGCTTTGGATAAAAGCATCTGCTGAATGGCTCAATGTAAATGGTTTTTTTTTCATGGAAAGTTACTAGGAATATTAAGCCAATATACACTAACAAGCCACCGAGACGCATGATATATAATTGTAAACCTGCTTCAACATAAAGGTAACACACCACGTGTACAGTGTCCAAGATTAAAGGAAGGAAGTCATACAATTTGATGGTGAGTAAATGATGACAGAATATTCATTTTTGAGTGAACTATCACTTTGAGCTTACATCTAAGGGAATGTCTCTCAACCCTTACAGTGAAACTTTGATGGTTTGGGGGGTGGATACAAAAATAATTTTTATACAGCACGTATGATAGATAGATAGATAGATAGATAGATAGATAGATAGATAGATAGATAGATAGATAGATAGATAGATAGATAGATAGATAGATAGATAGATAGATAGATAGATAGATAGATAGATAGATAGATAGATAGACGTTCTCTGAGAGACTAACAATTCAACCAATGCAGAATAGAATAGAATATAGAATAATTCACAACGATCACAATAAACCTGACAGTTCAAATACACAGGGATGCAGAAGCTGCTTGCCAGGATAAAAAGCCAAAAGCACCTTAATTCACATCACAGGTAATAATTGTAAAATATCTGTTTTCCTTTTCCCCCACTTTGAAGTGAAGTGGCTACTGCCTGTTCTTGCCCCGTAGGAAACGCACATTAGATTTATGACTTTACAGACAACCAAATTACACTGTCCCTCGCTGCAGCCCAGGAAGGCCAGTAATCGCTTAATACACAACAGCTAATTGTGACCATACAGAGATCCAGAGTTTATGTGACACATGATAAGTGTTTTTCCATCCCTCTGGCACAGAAAAGGTGTAAAGGCAAATTGGTAAAAGAGGCTTATCTGATGAAGCCATAATTTGTCATGAATGTTCTCATTTTTCTCTCAACAACAGGGACAAGGCAAGACAATCCATCTGGATCAAGGTGGGGAAAAAACTTGGGAATGAAATATTTTTACACTGATGTAAATGTTGCGCATTATAGATGACCAATGGTTTATGGTTTTTAATTGAGATTTCGGCTTCTCAACACCTTCATAGCATGGAGGACGTTTCATTGTGTTTTGACTAGCAAAGCATGTTTAATTTAAAGGGATAGTTCACCCCAAAATGAATATTCTCTCATTATTTGTTCATCCTCTTGTCATTTCAAACCTGAGTGACATTCTTTGTTCTGGTAACCAAACAACTTCGGCCCCCATTGACTTGCATTGGTTTTGTGGCCATACAATAGAAGTGAACGGTGACCACCGTTGTTCGGTTAACAACATTCTTCAAAATATCTTCTTTTGTGTTCTTCTGCGGAAGAAAGAAAGTCATACAGGTTTGAAAAGACAAGAGGATGAACAAATAATGACATTTCTGGGTGAACTATCACTTTAAGTACAATTGCACAATGGTTCCAGTGTGTAAGTTTTGGATATGAAAGATCTGTGTGAATTCATTTTGATTCTGGCTTTATTCTCCATAAAATCATTTTATTTATTTGGAATAAAGATAAATAACCGTTAAAGTGTCAAAAACAAACATGCAGGCATTTTCACACACCTTGAAGTTACACACGCCTGTCAGCCTTGCAAATTCCATTCCTCATTTTCAGCACCGTACAGTTGGAAAGAGCAGATCCTGTGTGTTGAGGAGGTGTGTCAGAGTCTGTTGATTGATGTCTACGTTTGCCTGGAGGGCACTTGTAAACACAGAATACACCTTTGCTTATAGCAGCTGGCCCACGTGACACGTCAGGTTGTCTTTAAAAGCCCCGCTCACCTTTGCTGAAACTGTCAGATCTCATCTGGTAAGAACAGAGATTTTCAACATGTGGATGTTTTGCAAAGCTGTCTGTAGTTTGTAAAGAATCAAGCTTGCCACGCTACTTATATTAAAGCTAAAAGTTATATTTTAAAGCAGGACAAAGGTCATATCATCAGCGATGAGTTTGGGCGGCACCAGTACGGAATCTGAAGTTTCAGAGGATGAGTTGGAGGACTGTCCTGTTGGTCAGGATGATGACTGTCGAAATGAAGACCCCAAAGAACCTTCCGTCTCACCCTGTCCCAGTGACCCGGAGGACATTAAGGTGGTCAAGAGGCGTAACCGTCCCGTACGGTCCAAAGCACGAAGAGTCACCGCCAACATCAGGGAACGAAAGCGTATCCTGGACTACAATCAGGCCTTCAACGCTTTACGCACCATTCTCAAGCACGACCTCAGTGGGAAGCGCCTCTCCAAGATCTCAACCCTACGCCGTGCCATACACCATATTTCAGCACTGTCCTCGTACCTGCGGACGCATTCAACAACAGAACCCGATTCACCTCCCTGCACCCATATAGAGTGCTACAGGCAACCAGAAGTGAACACAGCAACTTTCCGGGAGCCCGTTGAGAACTATCTTCACCATCAGAGAGACATCTATGGGATGCATGACCAGACGGTCTCCCCAGAGATACCTTTGTATCAGGAAACATCAAACTCAGCACACCTCTGTTCACCATCTCCACATTACAGCCATTACAGTCCCAACAGCCAGATTCACATGAGCCATGGACGCTATGGTCACCAATGGGATGACCAAAGCAGTTATTACTACAACGGGGGTCCTGGATATCAACATGGAATGAGGGTGACCTGTCATCAGAACCACATGGAGACCTACTGTATGCAGAGTCTGCTAACTCAACATTGACTTGGCAAATGGGTTCCCTTCAATATCATGGATATCAACAATCACTAAGTATGCACTGAATAGCGTTTATCATTGTAAGCTTTAGCAGTTCATGAACATTGCAACATAAAATCCTGTGCATTGCATTTGTAGACACACGTGATTGGAGACTGTTATGGATGTGTGCTGATACTGTATATTTGTCTTTTTTAGGAGGATGGTTAATTTTTCAGGCTGGAAAATATACTGTATATTACAACAAATGTCTTGTAATGATGCCTAAATTATTGTGTCTGGACTGGTGTACCTACATAGTAAATATTGTAAGATATTTTTGACTATGCAGAAGTTGTCTGAAGATGAGCTTTTTCAAGATACGTTTGTCAAATGCACAAACCCCACATGAAGCAACTTGTGATAAAAATGTATACTCTTTTAAACCACCTTAGCTGTATTTAAATGAATACATCCATTCAATTTGATTACATTTACAGTACAGGTCAAACGTTTTAGGACACTTACTTACTTATTCATGTTTTTTCCACATTTTAGAAAAAATATTAAGCTCATCAAAAGCTGTGGAATAACAAAAAAGGGAACTATATGAGAATTATGTTGTGACAAAAAAAAAACACTTGGGCAAAATTATTAGAAAACAATTTTCACCAGTTCTTGGGGTCTCACCCTAAGGTGCTTTTTAAACAATATTGAAGGGGTTCCCATCTATTCTGTGCTCTTCCTGAGTGCTCTTTTTTATTATTCAAGGACATTTTATTGAGTAAAAGTTTAGTTTGTAAAAAAGGGTTAGTTTGAAATTTTATTTGGTAAAAAGGGTATATATTAGCACAATTTTATTTTTGTCTACAAAACTAATTTTAAACTTCTAAGCATACACCTTCAGATCAAAACCTTTTTAAGATAATGTGAAACATTTCACTTAAGTGTTCTAAAATGTTTGACTGGTACTGTATTTAATAACAAAAAGGTAAATAATCTGCCTGCATCTTTATAATACATATTGCCCATCAAACACCATCTCATTCTAACAAGATGTATTATTAGATTGAAGAATCTGCTGTTCAAATAATATACTATGATATTTTAATGTTTTACATTACACTCTAAAAAAAATGGTGCTATATAGCACTAAAAGTGGTTCTTTGCTCGAAGTCATATAGGGGAACCACACTGTAAAACTTTGATGTAGTTTTGCAGCAGGTTTGCCAGTAACTTACTGTAGATTTAATTACTTTCCTTTTAGTAGTGTTTTCAATTTGAGTTAAACTTTACTTTAACCAAAATTAAAACTCTTTGACTTTTGAGATGCAAAATGAACAAGAAGAGACTGGCATTAGCACAGCAACGCTGCAAAAAATGACATTCTACCTAAGCATTTTTGTCTTGTTTTTTAGTAAAAATAGTTGTAACTTCTTAAATTACGATACATTTACATAACAAGAAAACTGACCTAAGATATTAAGTCTCGTTTCATGAAAGAACATATAAGAAATAGGTAAGTTTATGTTTAAAACAAAATTGTAAATTAAATCTACAGTAAGTTATTGGCAAACCTGCTGCAAAACTACAGCAAAGCTTTACAGTGCACTTTTAGTGCTATACAGCGCCATATCTTGAGGCTTCGGTGGTTCTTTGGGGTGACCGAGGTGCTATATAGCACCGTTTCCGTATAAAGAACCTGCAACCCCTGTATGGTTCTTCAGCGGTTCTATATAGCTCAGTCATTCCAAAGAACCGCTGAAGAACCACCGAAGCACCAAAATATGGTTCTATATACAGTATCACTAAAAGTGGTTCCCATATGATTACGAGCCAAGAACCACTTTTAGTGCTATATAACACTAGTTTTTTTTTAGAATGTATGTATTACATATTCGTGTAGAATGTGTTGGCAGAAGGGGGCAGTGACGGACTTTTACTGAAGATCTCCCCCCCTCCCAGGATTGATAAAGGGAGGTGATTCCAGTAAGGTGGATAAAAGAGGCACAGGAAGGAACTGCTTTGAGTTCTCAACCCTCCCTCTCTCCCTCAAGGCAGCAATATGACTCAGTTTTGTCTCTTGATCAGGTGCAGTCTGAGACTAGAGAACAGATTCTGTTCCTCTTCACCCCCTCTGAACAGTAGGATGACATCACTTGTTATTGACCAGACTGAAAAACAAATATCTATTTACTAATTGCAAGGTAAATTCGTGGAGAAATAAGTATAAATTGTAAACTGTAGAACTTTAATGTCCATGTGTGGTAATGTCCAAGGTGACTATGTACAATACACAAGTGGGCCACTTGAGGGCAGCAACTGCATACAAGATTTGTTCACTATACACTCAGTCATAACTAATAACGTTTAACAGATGGGTTCAAACCTGCTAAAGACAAGAAGCTTGTGGTCTTGCAGTTGTGGAACACGACGTAACATGTAATATTAGAAATTGGTTTATAGATAGATTGTTCCTTTAGCTCAAGGTGTAGAGCATTGCAGAAGTCATGGGTTTGATCCCAAGGGAACACGTACTGAAAATGTATTTATTAAATGCACTTCAAATTGCATTCAAACCAAAATTCGAACAAAATCTGCAACCTTTAGATAAGCACTCAAGATCAGTCAGCAATTGTATGGGAATCTATACAGGGAGTTCAGGCCTATGTATGCAATTATATACTGTATATTCCTACCAAAATATACTCTGTTAACCACACTGTAAAATGGAAGTATTTTACACTCAAATCCTGTGAAACCATAAGCACAAAGTTCATGTTCATCTTTATTTATAAGTCAGACTGCCCACACTTCTCAGGCTAATTACCATTTCATGAAATGCCAGGGTGAGAAAAATGTCTCATCTGTGAATCCTTTTAAGGTCAGTTCTGTTTTATCCACTCACCACCTTTTAGACGTTTACACAACTAAAACAGCACGTCAATGTGAGCATAAACACAGTTTAAGGCTAGCAAAAGCCAGCTACACCATTGAAGACAGATGATTATAATGCCACATAAACAACCCTGGGTCTTCAGAGTCCGTTTGACATGATGAAACTGAACACGATGCCTGATGGATTGAGTAAAAATCTGTTAGCCAGATGAAAACATACTGTACATTGACAGTGGAGATTAATCTGAATCATTGCCTTGGACAGTGTAGATTGTTTCATGCCAGTTTATTTTAATGGGACAGTGATCATATTATAATGAGAGACCTGTGGCACATTTTAGCTTAAAAGGATAGTTCACCTTTAAAATGAAAATTCTACTCATCATTTACTCACCCTCATATAATTTCAAACCTGTCTGATTTTCTTTCATCTGCAGAACACGAAAGAAGATATTTTGAAAATGTTGCAGAAAACCGTTGGTCCCCTTTGACTTGCACTGGTTTTGTGTCCATACAATAGAAGTCAATAGGGACCAAAAATCCTGGGTCGTCATGTTCTGTCTTTCACACAGTTTATACTAAAGTAGATTTTTTTTATATTTTAAAACCCTGTGTTAGATCTAGTGACATCTTTTTGAATAGAGAACAAAGATCCGAATGCCTCGAACCAACATAAGCACCATTCTGATATATCTGGGTATCAGAATAGTTTTTAAACATGTCTCCGGCATTAATCTAATTCCTTTATGATTTCCTCTTGGTAAATGTCTGATTTCTACCTCAACCTTTTAAATGGATGAAAGATAAAGATAAATTACAAACATAATGGAAAATCAATTGGGAGATGAGGTCACCTAAAAAAAATCAAACGGTATTTTGAAGCCACTGCGGTTCAGACAGAAGATTGATTTAAACTTCATTTGCAATTTGCTCCCAAAATAATCCACGGATGAATACAGAGAGAAAACAAAACATGCGGCTCGTCCACAGAGAAATACAAGCCATCTTCATTTCTGTGTCTCAGCAACTGAACACTTTTGTTGTTATTTGACCATACATTTTGGAAACACCCATTATGCCCAGAATGTGAAAATGTGAAGCACATGGGAGAATTGGACAGCATAAATTGACTTTAAAGGGGTCACATGGTGCGAATACGTTTTTTTCTGTGTCTTTGGTGTGTTATAAGTTGCCCATGCATGTATTAGGCACGTAAAATTGCAAAAATGAAAGTGTCGGAACAAAATATGTATTCTATCTAAAAGCGAATGCTCACCCAGACCTGCCTGAAACGCCTCGTGTAACCACACCCCCACAAATCTACGTCAGTTCGTGGTATGATTTGACTAAGACCGCCCAAATGTATACGCAAGTAAGGTGGGCTTACCTGTCAGTACAACTGCTTTGGAACCTGATGTTCCAAATATGGTAAGAGGTGTTACATTTCCGTCACACGCTTGTAGTATTCGACCAATCACTACGCACTGGTGAACTCCTCGCTTTTCAGAGCGATGAGCTTTGTCAAAAATCATCGCGTTTCAGAGAGGCGGGGCAAAGAGGAGATACAAACATGCATGGTGTGTGGAAAATACAGCATTTTTTGAAACCTTAAATGGTGTATACACATTGCATTACATCTAAAACAAACGATAATATTCGTTTTAGCCGTGTCATATCACCCCTTTAAAAGCTGTTTTTGGCTTGTCAAAGTAAAATGTTTGCATATCAGCTGTAATGGCTGGTACATCAAAGCAAATGTATCCAGGTCTAAAAATATTTATGATGCATGTTGGTGATTTACCAACATATAAAACCATGCAAATAATTTGGTTAAATAGTAGCCTGAATGTGTAATCTAGATAGTTTTTTCCAAAGTGGCAGCTATGGGGCAAAGTGAGCCACATGCTGTGGGTTAAATTGAGCCAGTGTCGACACTTAAGTTAACTTCAATTTCTAATTTTTAAACCTGTATAATTTCAATGAAATATCACATAACTTTCTAGTTTATCATGTTTACTTTAGTATAGGCTACTGAGTTTATGGACAGTGTACACCAAAGTACACTTAATATTCTCTGAGTAAGAAAAGCATTTTACACCTGATTTTACTCATACAGTATATCTTCACTAATGGCCTAACTAACATGTTTGGCATTAAAAAGCACTGTATAATGCCAAGAATCTACAAAAACAGACATAGTGAGAGCAGAAATTCATTTATTTTTAATCAACAAACTCTCTGTTTAGTCAGTTTTTGGAAGGTTACACTTTGGTGTTTCACAAGACAAGCGAAACCGAAAGATATTGCAAATTAAAGGTATTGAAATGTAACGTTTATTTGGTTATTTTTTGTTTAAGTTAACTTACCCCTATCATGGGGCAAACTGAGCCACAGGAGCGCTTTTAAGTCATATTTTTAAAACCACATGTCATAGATGTGTTGTAATAATTTAGATTGATATGAAACACCCTGAAATTAGATTAAATACTTTTATTGCACTTATGCCTCATTTTGTTTCATCTTGAGGACTACATAAGTAAAAAATGCTTGATTTGAGATGCTTACCAGTTTTGCAATAATAAACACTGTAAAACAATTTTCTGTCAAGGCAATCACTACATTTTATTTGTTAGCCAAAAATGAGTAAAAAAATAAAACAACAACATGAGCAGATGAATGAGTGGGACATTTCTCAACCATTTTGTATGTATGCATTTATTTGGCAAGACTGATTTTGTTAAAAACGCATTTTTTTCTCACAGTCACGTGAAACACCGCGCACTGGCGACATCTACTGGTTAAACTGGTGTAAATGCAACGTTTTGCAAACTACAATGTAATTGGATAACATTTAAATAAAGTGTCTGTTTAACATACTTGATTCATTTGTAACGTTTGATTTTGTGGCATCTGAAACACTGACTATGGATCAGTGCAAACCAGTGAATCGCTTTATGCATCAACCTAAATTCAAGATCATTTACATGCATGAAAATTCTCTTTTCATTTAGCCTACTCACCCTCCAAACCCATATGACTTACTTTCTTGTGCGAAACATTATGTGCAACCTGCACCAATGAAAGTGAATGGTAACTCTGTTTTTTTACTTTTACAGTACAGTCATTATTTGAACTGAGCATGCTTAGCCCAACATAACAGGATTAGCCTGTAATAGGGTGTAACCGCAACATCCTTTATCTCTCTGATGGCTCGCTGAGAATTAAGTGAGCCTGTCAGCACGACAAAGCACGGTTTCTCTCCCATCACAATAAAGACAGTGTTTGTTAATCATTAAATAACAGTGGCATAAAACACATGGCTGATCCAGATAGATGCATGTGTCAGATCCGGACTGACAGACAGTATGAATTAGTTATGCTCTGTACTGGACAGCATGTTATTTCAGCATGACATGTTGTCCTGTGAGATTTAGAATGGGATTGTGGCACTGGCAGGAATATAGGAGGAGCATCTCCTAAAGTCTTTATTTATACATCAGTTAATACTTTCATAATTCACATGATCATTAATGATGCATTAACATTCCCGTGTTAGAAACACACTGTCTGGCTAATTCTTATTTTAAAGCGTTTCTGTACCTCTAGCATAACCAAATGGAATCTTTCCTCTAAACAATGATTTAAAAAATCATGACAAACAGTAAAGGTCAAAATATTGTGCTGTTCATAAGGAAAAACATCTTTGGCTCCTGCTGATGCAAAAACTCACACCATTGGTTGAGGCAGTGTTACCATGTTGGGTTGGCTGGGATGCCCAAATAAACAAGGCGATGTTTTGAAAGCTTCACAGTGTTTACACTTTTTGGGGAAATCAACCTAAGAAAGGCTTAGCTGTCTGTGCATACTCTGCATGCTTCCGAGATATTTCCAAAAATATTTGAAAAAGTCTTTAGAAAACACGGCACACATTTTGAAAGTAAATGGGCTGAAGGGACCTTGTGGTGTTAGCCTTGACTCAGTCACACAGGCGATCAGTGTCCTGCGGTCACACAGTGTCTGTTCTGAGCGGCACGGCATGACACCTGATCTAATATCAACCTGCCACCCCCTCACTTTCTTTTATCAGCTGCTTTCCTCTATTGTCTTTTATCTTTCTATAAGAGCATTAGTACGTTTTCATCAATCCCAAAAATAAACGCTCCCATCCATCTCACTTCTTCTTTCTCTCTTTTTAGACTTTTTTCTGATCTATTTTTGTGCTTTCCAGCCACACAGGCAGCATGAAAATATCATCTGCCACTCAGGTTGTGTGGTGCTCGGAGGAAGCAGGTGTAAAGGTGTCGAGCCCGGTGCTCCCGGGCTCTGCGTGTTGCCTCCTGCTGCCTCTCTTCAAGCCTTAATTTTTTCCCCTTTGTCTCCCCACGGGGGACATCCAGCTTTGTCTATCTGCCTGGCAGGCAACACCAAGGGGATGAACCCAGCTGCTTGGTGTTATTTGTTACTGCGATATGCCGAATGGGGCAGCATTTATAAACAGTGTGCAGCCTGCAGTCAAAGTACCCAGACTAAAAACAATATTGCAGAACTTTCAGTTGGTTCCATGTTATTGTGGTGCTTTTATAGAAAGCAATGTATGATGCATTCATTTTTTATTATCTGCATTCCCTGTTATTCAAATCATGACCTTGGTGTTGCTAGCGCTGTTGTTTTTTTAAATTGAGCTACAGAAAATACTATATTTCTTTTCTCGCCCTTACATGGTTATAAACCTTTCTTAGTTTTCTTTACAAAGAACACAATAGGAGCGGAGATGTTAGTTAGAACGACAGTCTCAGTCCTTAATCATTCACTCTTATTTTACAGAAAAAAATGTTAATGCCACTATTCTTTAAAATTCTCCTCGTGTCTGGCATGGAGGGGAAACAATCATTCCAGACATGAGAGTAAAAGATGACAAAAGGTTAATTTTGTGGGTGAATTAACACCTGGTCATGATGTATTTCAATAAAATTTTATTTTATCCACTGGAGCAGTTTTTGATATTCTTTTGCAAATCTATCATTCATTTATTTACTTGCATAAACAAAATATTTAATTTCAAATAAATCTATTTACACACGCACAAGCATGCTTTCTCCGTTTTGTGATTTCCTGATTCACATCCAGCTTTATAATATTTCAAATCCTTACGATAAAACGAAACAATTGGAGCTGTTTTCCTTACACACATGCATTAATATGCCTTCTGCTCTTTCTCTCTTCTAAACAATAGCAAAATGGTCCAAAATAAAAGTATGCAAATCCTTCTTCTACTGATGATCAGATCCATTTCAAGCAAAGAGACTTTTTGACAGTTTCGCTTCTTTAAAATCAAGTGACTCACTTTTCGAGTCGAAAAAACAAGACCCTGCGGTCTCTTCTCAATACCTGTTTACCACAGAGCTGCCAGTGGCCAGACACGCACCGATAACCTTCAAAGCTCCCCAATCCAATTTCCTGCAGTCTCTCATTTGCATGTGCTGTGCTCGGTCTGATATGTTACAGCACACATATATCCACTTGACTTTTATTGCATCCTTATGGAGTAAAGCACAACGCTCGGAAAGGGCTGGCTCATGCCTCATCTCTCCGTGAAATGACGCTGTTCTCCAGTGTTAGCATCTATCTACCGTGTGATATGTCTCTGTTAATTAAAAGCCAAGAGGCAAATACAACTTGTTAACACCCCCGGGGCAAGTGGAGGGGTTGTGGTCGTGGGCTTGACATCATGTGTAATTGTCGGCAAGGTTGAACCTTGAGATGCAGTCATGTAGAATTTATTTAATTGACCGTAAGCGGTGCAGACACGGTGTGGTTATTTTTATGTTCTCAGCTCCATTAATACACAACAGGAGCCCAGTAAATTGATCTGCAATCTGCTAGAACAAACAAGAATACAAACGGTACTCCAGAGACAAAACAGAGCTATATTAGCATCATTTCTAAAACAATAAATCTTATTCTTTGGACTCAAAGCAGCGCTACTAATAATCTATTCTCTAACAGGTAACAACACAATATACAGAGACTGCATTGCATTTGTGAAAGGAATACAAGCGAGACTATTTGGCTTTACTAGATTGGCCTGTTAAATTTAAAGCAGAAGGACTAGGGAGGCACAGAGGGAAAGACTCATACTGTAGATGGAGAAAGCATGCAGTGTATCTGTGATAAATGAGGGATTTTTTTAATACTTGACCCACCGTTCCGTTCGGATGCAAGAACCTATTTCCTAGAGTGTGCTTCTCATTAGGGAAAGCAATCAGGTCCTTCATTAGCCCACGGCCCAAGATGGAGGGTCTCGATCTACAGGGGAAAACGGCAGCAGAGATGCATTCTCGCCAAGCCTGTGACCCGTGCAGTTTGCTCGATCTGCACAGCTCCATTTATAATTAATTGCATTCGCATTTCCTTCTCCTTTCGCCATCCCACCTCGCTGTTCTCTATAAACTGTGAACTGTGAAGTCAGCCTCAGGCAAAACTATTGATTAGAAAGTAGGACTCTGGGGGGGAGCTCTCAATGTTTCAATTAAACACTCATATTGCATCTGTGAGGGGAAAGTTTCCCATGCAAGGAAATAATTTCCTGGTATTTTTATTACATCCCCCATTCACACGTTTCAATGTGATGTAAAAAACCTTCCAGCTCCCTGCGCTATTCTCACGTAGATTGTGTTCTTATTTGCCTCCCCCTGTGCTGCTTTGTACTGACGAACACAGAAAAAGATATTTAGAAGAATGCTTGTAACCCAACAGTTCTTGGCCACCATTGACTACCATAGTAGGAACATTTTCTTTTTAAATGTATTTGTTCTGTTGAACACAAAAGAAGATATTTTCAAGAATGTAGGACAGCAAACAGTTCTGGGGCACTTTTGACTACCATTGTCATTTTTCCTACTATGGTAGTCAATGGTGGCCCAGAACTCTTTGGTTACAAGCATTCTTCCAAATATCTTTCTCTGTGTTCATAAGAACAAAGACATTTATACAGATTTGGAATAACTCCAGGGTGAGTAAATGATAACAGGATTTTCAATTTTGGGTGAACTGTCCCTTTAAGGATACACTCTAAAAAACGTTGGGTTATTTTTTCTAACTCAATAGTTGGGTTAGAGATATTGGGTCAATTTGTTTATTTCTGACGTTTATTATTTATTCCCGTCTGATTGATGGCCATCAGCGGTGGAGTTGAAGACAACAGATCCCATCATTCCACGCTCCTTCACAGCGTCATCAAGCTACGGCATTGTTGTTGTTTTTGATCGATTTTTACAAACTGCACCTTTAAGCTGCGCGAGCGGTTATTTTAAATTTCAACGGTCGACCGTCGCCACTGTTGACATTCGAGAGGTAAGTTAAAGGAGTCATATGACACGGCTAAAACGAATACATGTTGTTTTAGATGTAATGCAATGTGTATACATGATTTAAGGTTTAAAACACTGTATTTTCCACATACCGTACATGTTTGTATCTCCTCTTTGCCCCGCCTCTCTGAAAGGCACGGATTTTTAACATCAACAAATCTCATCGCTCTGAAAAGCGAGGTGTGCTGTGATTGGCTAGTTAACCAGTGTGTAGTGATTGGTCGAATACTGCAAGCGTGTGACAGAAATGTAACGCCTCTTACCATATTTGGAACATCAGGTTCCAAAGCAATTGTACTGACAGGTACGCCCACCTTACTTGCGTATTCCTTTGGGCGGTGTTAGTCAAATCACACCCCGAACTGACTTAGATTTGTGGGGGTGTGGTTACACGAGGCGTCTCAGGCAGGTCTGGGTGAGCATTCGCTTTTAGATAGAATGCATCTCTTTTTCCGAAAATTTATTTTTTGCAATTTTAGGTGTCTAATACATTCATGGGCAACTTATAACACACCAAAGACACAGAAAAACACGCGTTCGTGCCATATGACCCCTTTAATATTAATAATACTTATTAAATGTGCGTGTGTGTACATATACATGTTTGTATGCTGTGTTTTTTCATAGACACAAGTGAACATCTCTGTCGATTTTTTTTCTAATCTGCATGACTGTCAACGCCAACACTTGCTTTTTATAACCAACCTATTTCAAACGTAGATAAAATAATTGTTTGGGACCTCCTCTCGCTTTGCTTTTCTTTGTCCGAAATTTTTAGTTAAGTCATAAACTTTAGTGGAAATCATATTTTAGTTATTTGGAGGAAAATTCGGGTTTTAGGACCCAGCGGAAGCGTCAGGTCTTCCAACCGCTTCAGCGTCACAAAAGCACCGGAATTCAAATGACGAGTGTGTTAATTTTATTTCGTTACATTTATTACTTTTATCATATTTTTAAAGCAAATAGCAGCAAATATATTTTTTTGGCGTTCATTGACAACAAATCACGAGGGGGCTTGCCTCAGACGCAAGATTTCGTTTTCTGGTATCAGACTTGCAGCAATGACCTTCATTGACAAGCTTTCAATATATTTATCTATCTTTTAGAGAGATTATATGCGAAGGAAATCTTAAGAAGTGGGAGCCTGAAGCCTTACCTGACAAATTAGCAGGTAAGAGATTAATGTCTGAAAACGTCCTGTTAGTACAGTCATGGGAAAAAGGACCTAAATTGTTTCATTTTTGACATTTAAACAAATATGTAATGAAACGTGTACATAATAATAAATTAATATAATCTATCATATGACACATGAAATTAACATTGTGTACTAATTTTCACAAAGTCAATAGGAAAAGTGTGACCCCTACAGGTCATCAGGGTAAGATGTAAAGACCTATGAATTCTTCATCACATTGAAGTGGGAAATAAAGAATTATAAAGGTATTTCTATGTTGTGCATTAATTGTTTACACAGCAATAAAATAATAATAAATAGGATGGCTAAAAATAATAAACAACAAACTATAACAATAATAATAAATAATATGTTGGCAAAAATAACCCCCCAAAAATAGTGATTTCATAACCCAACAGTTGGGTTAAACTTGTAACCCAATTTATTAGTTTAAAATAACCCAAAAATGGGTCGGTGCCATAGTAACCCAGCATTCGGTTATTTGTTGGGTCAATTTTAACCCAACTGTTCTAAGTGAGAACACTTGAAAAATGTTGGGTTATTTTCAACCCAGCGCCAGGTCAGAACATTTTTATATTTAAAAAAAGAAAAAAGCAACAGAAGCATAATTTAACGCTTCACTTTTTACATAAGAATACATTTCAAAATGACTATTAAGTGAATATAATTAAATTATCATTTTTGTGTGAACTGTTAAACTGTTGCTGGTAGTAGTTTGTCAGCTCTGGCTGCAGTTAGGATGGAGTTTTTGCTTTCTATTGATTTGTTATTAAAATGTGGTGCCCTCGGGCCTGTCAGATACTGACGGTGTGAAAATGAAAACCGTCATCACCTACTGATTTCACCACCGGTGCAGAGGCAGCGGGGGAGGAGGAGAGCGAGCCATCCTCTTCACTTCTAGTCTTCTTGACGAGAGGCTCTGTAAGACAACAAACATAAAAACAACACTGAAGCAAAAACATACTACATCAGAGATTTAGAAAACTTTAAGCTCAGCACGCCTAAGCATCCTGTGGTTTGTGAAAAAATATTAAAAAGTAGACATCTTTACAAAATGTAAAATTATATAATTTAATTACTATAAATGATTAAGAAAAAAGAAAAATTGTAAATATTTAGTGTTAACATGGTGCGACGCGTGTCAACAAATAAAAAAACCTACAGAAAGCATCAGCAAAATAAATGCTAACAAACACAAATTGGATGTTTATCAACTTGAATCAAAATGTTCTTTGTTATCTTGACCACAAGTTATAACGCATCGAGGTACAACTGCCAGTACAGAAATCTACGCCATACAGTTACATGAGAATTTGGTGTAACAAACCAGACTTGTTATAGAGATACAGCCACTTTCAGTCTGATATTGCTGTGTCCCTAATTGGTCTCTATAGAAACCTTTGTGGCTGTTTGGGCCACTGTCTTTTCTCTGGGGATCTCATTGTGAATACGCTTCTGTCCAGGCTGTACGCTGCCCAGGCTGTTTTCTCCACAAGGAGTCTTGGGTCTCCTCATTACCTAAGGAGACGCCATTCCTGATTGATTTGTCTCATTTGCTCGGTTTCAGTATAAACTAACCTGCAGTTCTGAGTTTGAGTTGTTGCATTGCGGATTAAAGGAGAGGTTGCAAGTATTGCATGTCATCCCAGAAGACTCTGTGACAAACAGTACCAGTCGCTCATAGTTTAGCTGGAAAACAACAAGAGCCAAACGGATTGGAAAGTGTTCCGTTTAGTTTCGCAAAGCTGTGATTTCAGCACTGCGGACAGCTCCTGCCCGGCGAGCGTTCACCGACAGGTGAAATGGAAGAAGAGGCAACTTCGCAGTAAATTGCAAAGAGTGCACAAAACTCAATAAGCTGTGAACTGAAGCTTTCGATCAGGGTTTGCATTTACAATAGGCTGAGAGCGCAAAAAAGATGGTCGATGCATTTATCTTCCTTCCTGCGTGTGCAAGCATGCACGTCTCTTCCAAAGTGTGTTCTTTTTTTAGCTAAACTTTAGAAAAAGCGATTCAAGCTGATTAGGGATGTTCCTGAAAGTCCTCGCATGACACTCCATAAAAGCCTGACCGGCTGCCTTGGCAAAGACCATGGGACATGGTACCACCAGGTGCCCTCATCCTCCAAAACCTTCTGAAAAAAAAACCTTGTAAGAGATGAGAGGATAAAACATCACAGCAGGAGAAGACCAAACCTGGCAGGGGAGAGCGAGGAAGGCGTAGGAATCGCTGCGGCGATGCTGCATGCTCGCCTCTGCAGTCTGAGTGATGAAGCTGGTAATTATTACTGACAAAGATGGATGGCCAACTTAAAGCAAGTTTTCTGGGAGCAAATTGATGACTTGTGTATCAATCCATCTGAGAAGAGGTTAATAAGGCTGGTACTCAGGAGCGATTATAGTTTATGCCCTCTATCAAACAAGAGCCAGATTAGAGCAGTACCCAGGGTTATTATACTTTAGAAATTTTCATTTAGTTCTTATTTCTTTTTTATCCTCAATTTGTTCTTTCAATTTAGTTTAGTTTTCATTAGTTCTTTTACTCTACACTCTATAATAAAGGTGATGGGTGGATACCTTGTTGCTTCACAGGTCTTTTTGTACAGTTTATGACAGGTTCAGTTAACTTTTCAGTATATTTAATATTAATTTATTTAAAACTTAAGAAGTTAACTTGTTGGCTGAAACAATTTAAATATGTTCAACTGTGTTAAATTTCTCAAATGTTGTAATGTCCAGTTTTAATCAATTTAAAGGCGTTTTTAGGTTTTCTGTTAGTTTCTTTTAGTTAAAGCTGCAATGCATTACTTTCCCTTTACATCATCATATTGGCTCGTAATTGCTGATCTTTACATGGTTTGAAATAAAATAACATTTATCAAGACATCGTACCCAATTGCTCAATTTATACTTAAATAAAATCATAATTATCAAGATAAGATTTTTGTTTAACATCTTTAATAAAAACAATGATGTTTTTCATATTTAAGCAAAGATCATGTTCATAATTTTGCTTTTCATTTGTATGCGCAATAACTAATGAATAATTATGTTTTCACATTTAATAAAAATGATGTTCATGTTTTATATTTGAATTTTTATGCTCAGTAGCTCAAGTTACAGAATGCAGCTTAAATAAAAACAATGATTTTTCATATTTAATAAAAATTATGTTCACATTTTGATGTTTTAATTTTTAAGCTAAATAACTAATTATTAATTATGTTTTCATATTTAATATAAATAATTTTAATATTTTCCTGTTATTATTTTAATGCTTAAAAACTATTTTTTATTTTTAAAAACTTACAGAATGCAGCTTTAATAAAAATACTTATATGTTTACATTTTCATGCTTAATAACTCGTGAATAATTCTGTTTTCATATTTAATACATTTCTAAAAATATTTTTATGTGTTCATTAATTACCTTTAGCACCAATTTAACGTCCACACCATGACACACAACATGAAGGAAAATACTGAAATACATGCAGTAGTTAATTATGTGGTTAAGATCTAGAGGAACATGTTTAATTTGTAAGCTTGGAGCTATTTGAAAGTCTCATTGCCCTACTCTTTTCTAACTCCAGTTCACTTCAACCGATCAGTGTTGCACTTGAAGCTAATCACATCGTTTATGAATTATGCACTGAAGCTCAAGGCTGGTACATGGACTTAGGGAGAGAGCAGCCTGACTCAGAGGCAATTCATCTGGCATGAATCAACAGACAAGCATCAGGAGAAGAAGAGACAAGGAACGGTGAATTTGACCAAGGCTTCTCAACCTATTCCATTACTTTAATGTCTTCTATGGCATATATACCACATGTGTGCTTGTCTTCTCATCTGCTTAGCCATCAGGACTGAGATAAAGGGTTATTTCAGTTCCCGGATAGCACCTGCCGCCATCACCCATCCTGTCTGACATCAATTTATTTCAGCCGAGAAGATATTCAAACAGCTGTAATAAAAATGTGCCCTGCGTAGGCAGCTGCTCCCTTAGCTTTGCTCGTTGATGCGGGCTACGTGATCTCGCAACGGAGAAACAGTCAGGCTTATAAAGGTTGATGACCTCTCTATGTGGTGTAAAAAATATCCCCTCTTAAAATGACAGCCATGAAATTTCAGGCCAAACAGCAGGGTTTAAGAAATCCCTGGTTGAACTTAATCAGACTGAGGTCATGGGGTCTGCATCCTTGTCATGGATCTAACTGACAGTGTGGCTCTTATGGAAGTCATTTTTGCTCTATAAGGGTCCTTCTAAGCCATTTGTAGTATACTGTACATATGTGCAAAAATGTCATCATTTATTCACCCTCATGTCATTCTCACCCTGTATGACTGTCTTTCTTCTGTAGAAAAATATTTTGAAGAATGTTGGTATCCAAACAACATTGGCGCCCATTGACTTCTGTTGTATGGACACAAAAAGAACTAAATATCTTTTCATAAGTTTTAAATGACATGATGGTGAATAAATAATGACAGAATTTTAATTTTGGGGGGAACTATGGAGCGATTTTAGTCTCATTAATTATTCACACATAAAACACGATGTACACTTGCGTAGCCAGTTTCACATGCATAAAACCTAATTCACGTGCACAAATTATTTATGTACATTCACAAAAAACAATTCACGTGCGTAAAGTAAAATTATATTCTCATAAAATATGTTTCACAAATGCTTAATACAATTCACAGAAGTACAACTGTGCACACATATTTCGAAAGTTTAAAATGTACACGTTTATCGTGTTATGTGAATGTGCAAATCGTCACTCACGTGTGAATCACCTTGGATGTGTGTGTGTGTTTTTTGAGACTCTCCTGGCAGCGCAACCCCTCCCACGTGGGTTGTCATCCTGTTTAGCCAATCAGATTCAACGATTTTAAACTTTTGAAATATTTGTGCATAGTCGTATGTTTGCGAAACGTACTCTATGAGAAAATAGTTTTGTTTTACGCACATGAATTGCTTTTTGTAAATGTATATTTATACTTTGTGCACGTAAATTAGTTTTTAGTCATGTGAAATTGTTTACATGTGTGTATCTTGTTTTACGCGTGAATAATTAATGAGACTAAAATATCTCCATAGGGAACTGTCCCTTTAAGAAAGCACGATGCAATTTAATAAAACGTCATTCATCTCATTTTAAAAGTATAACAATAACATTATAAAAACCACATCAAACCAAAAAAACACCTGTTTTATAGAACCATTAAATTTATGCATTTGGCAGAAAATACTCATAATCCCCTTTGACCTGTCAGGTTTTTACATGGCAATGTTTACGTTTGTGCTTATGACAAATCACAGCAGCACACGGAGAGAAACAGCTGAACACATTCATCAAGCCTTCCTTCTGCGTCTGTGACATAACTTTCACAATTTCCCCAGTGCTAAAAATAGGCATGACACACAAGCATATCACCATCAGTAAAATGGCAAAAAAAAGACCTCTACACGCAGACCACCATTACAGGAATAGGAAAGTGTATCTTTATCACTGTCTCGGCTTGTTGTGCCTGCCGGGTGCGAGCAGGTTTAGTTGTCACTCTGATGAGCTGTCTGAGTAATGTGTTGATCAAAAGAAATGGGACCGCACTGTCAGGCGCTGCTCCCCGTTTCCTTCATCCAACGGCTCTTTCTGATGGGTTCTGTGAAATGTGACTGTGTTTGGGTGGCAGTGAGGAGCTACTGGGCCAGGTTTATTTCCCGACTGGCATTCAGTGATGATAGGGGACCGTGCATTAGGATTATTAGGAGATGTCAAAAATGTTAGTAACATGCAGAGAGCAATGGTGAAAATGCTTCTATTTTGCATTTGTTTTATACACAATGTTACATTATGAATTTCAGATTAACAGTGTAACTATTTTTAGAAAAAAAAATCTTATATTTATTACATCTTTGCTTTAAAGGTCCAGTGTATAAAAATTTAGCGGCATCTAGTGGTGAGGTTGCATATTGCAACCAAAGGCTTACTCCACAGTTCACCCCTCCCTTTTGAAGCACTACGGTGGCTGACACAGGACTAAGATGTTGTCACATTTCGCTTCATCGCCGAAGGAGATAACGTATTTATGAAACGCTCTGTAGAGCAGTTTGTCCGTTTAGGGCTACTGTAGAAACAACATGGCGAATTCCATGCAAGGGGACCCGCGGTGTATGTTTATAGAAATAGCTCATACTAAGATAATCAAAACATAACGCTTCATTATGTAAGGTCTTTATACACCTCTGAAGACATTATTATTATGTATATTACATAGCATTTCTGTCAATAGATCGTTCTAAGTATCACACACAGCACCTTTAAAGGCCTTTATATTATTCTATTAAACTAATAGAGTTGTGTTAAATGACATTAAACTAAAATAAACAAATTTAAAATCACTACCCTTATAAACAGTTAATGAGGCATATACAGCGATGCCATAGAAAAACCATTTTTGGTTCCACAAGGAACCATTCAGCCAAGGGTTCTTTAAAGAACCACCTCTGTCTTATTTTTTTATAATCTAAAGAACTCTTTTTCACCACAAAGGTTCTTCAGATGTTAAAGGTTCTTTATGGAACCAAAAGGTTCTTCTATGGCATCGAAGAACCTTTTGAAGCACTTTTTTTTGAAGAGTGTATATAATACACCAATGTACTACCATAGTTTTACCATTGTATGTTTTGCCACTTTGTTGTGTAAACGCATACTGTATGGACCGGCACAGATAATGAAACTAAATCAATGAACCAAATATGCATGATTCAGATTCACTGCACCTCCACCTTCTGCTCCCCTTCAAAACACACCGCAATGCAGAGTCATCTCTGGCCTGGCACTGAAGAGTCACAGCCTCATCTAATGTACAAACCTTCCCAACTCTTAAGTTTGTTGTTTTGCTGAACAAGTCAAGCCCTTGGGGCTGGAGATCAATGGAGATGTAAAATACTGTATTTAAAAGCATTATTGGGCTCAAATACTGTTACTGTGGCTGACAGAAAATCCATGCATTAATTAATATCTGAAGCAAAGAGCATCAGCATGCCGCTCAGGTCCTGTCCTATCAAACACACAATCAAAGCCATCGATCAGACAGTTACATTTTAATTATTCTGTAAACAGATTCATTTATTTTGGGGGCATGCAGGTCTCGCACGGTCGCAGGTGTGGCTTCTGGCGGATTCGCTGCAAAAGCCATCTTAAAATGCGACGTGTTTGATGAAGCGCTGCCGGTTAAATCTTGTGTTAAAAAGAAGCACCTTGCAGTGGAAGAGGTCTTTTTTTTCCCTGTGTTTTATTTTTCCCAGGGGCCCTTAAGGTATCAAACTGCGTTTCATTTATGCAGTTCACTAAATATTGCAGAGTTTATGATGTGCCTCTATGGCAAACGATAAAAATCTGACAAAAACAGAGATGGATATCAAAGTCAAATGCTTGTATGCTCCAGAGATACATCAGTCCTGGAATATGCTAGAACAGAACATGATTTCAGTGCTGATTTTAAATAACATCTTACAACAGATATAGACTTGGGACTGGAAAGAGATGTTAAAGCTATTTTATACCGTGCTGTTGCTCATTTGTTTATCAGCTTCAAGGGAAGCTTTAAAGGGATAGTTGACCCAAAAATGAAAATTGTGTCACCATCTACTCACCATCTTGTAATTTCAAACCTAGGACTTTCTATCTTCTACAGAATTAAAAAAAGATTCAATTCAATTTGGATTTATTTATATAGTGCTTTTCACAATGTTTCATTGTTGCGAAGCAGCTTTACAGGAAGAAAGACAAAAATGAAACTGAAATTCAAATAACATTTATTTTCAAAATATTAACAATTTCAGTAATTTATTTTGTTGCACATTAACTGAGTTTAGAATTAAGATCAGTGTCAATTTTGACAGCAAATTTTGATTTAGTTTTAGTCGTAGTCTTTTGACTAAAATGCAATTTAGTTTTAGTCATCCCAATTTATAATAGTTTTAGTCTATTTTTAGTCGACGAAATCTACATTATACTGTATTAGTCTACTAAAATCTATCTGGATTAACTCATTTAATTGGTGTAATTAAATGTTCCATACAAAGATTTAACTGTTTCGACATAATTTACTTTACCTTGGAATTAAATTAAACCAGGTCATTACCTTTATTTTTCAGAAAAGTTGAGTAACTACTGGATATGCATTGTTGTAACACGTAGCACATGTTACACATGTAGCAGTTCATTCAGTCTCATTTTGACTCAATTGACTCGTTCGTTCAGCGAAGGGCGTGTTCATTCAGTACATTCAACCAATGAAACGCTCTGACAGAGCTCACACTCAAGCGCTATTGGCTCGTGTCTCTTTGAAGCTGCGCTGTCTTTGCTTAGAGAGTAATGAATGAGAAAAATCTTTCAAAAAGACATATTACATAAACTGTATTACATTTCTTCAATCATGCAGATCACATACTTGTTTTTTAGCATGTCATTCGATCTTTTAATATACAGTACGACTCACTTCATCGCTTCTCTGATCGGAACAGCGCTGGTTTCTTTTGCCTTGCATATCGTGTTATGCAGCAGCTCACGTTAGCGGATAAATGAACATTGGCATTTAAAAATGTCTCTGCTGCCTTTGTAATGAGTTTCGGGGTGACTCGCCTGCAGTCACGCTTCAAGTTTGCTGTGTTTTGACGGCGATTGTGAAGGAAAATATGACGCTTTGTAAACCCCTTGGAGACACAGATTGTGTCTTGTGCTTCTCTCTCTACCGCATGTGTGAGATAAGCACACGTGACGCGCTGGCGCAGAGTAGGTAGCGTCTTGACCGCTGAACAAATAGAATTAAACATATCGTAAAATATCCCCATCTCTCTACGATGCGCATCGTAACATTTTTGCATTGCGAAATATCGTAATACGAAGTATCGTTACACCCCTTCTTTACAGTCTATACGATACTTAATGGGTAGCCAGTGTAGGGATGATAAACTTGGTGTTATATCAAATTTTCTAGACCTTATAAGAACTCTAGCAGCTGCATTTTTAACTAACTGTAATTTTTTTAATGATGATGCAGGACAACCACTAAGTAGTGCATTACAATAATCAATTCTTTCATAACTAGTTTTACCTGCATCAGAAATACATAGAATATTCCTCAGTTTGGCAATGTTTCTAAGATGGAAGAAGGCTGTTTTGTGACGTTTGAGATGTGGTTTACAGAAGACAGGTTGCTGTCCAAGTTAACGCCAAGGTCTTTAATTATATTTGCTGAGGTAACAGTGCATCCTTCTATTTGCAAGTTGTAATCTGTAATATTCTGCTTACAGGTATTTGGTCTGATTAGTGATGTCTTATCTGAATTTAGCAGAAGAAAATTACTAGTCATCTGTTTTATGTCCTGAAATGTTTTATGTCCTGAATGTTTTATGTCCAGTTTTGTTAATTTTGAGGTTTCGTCCGGTCTAGATGATATGTATCTAGCAGTATGGCATGATCTATGGTATCGAATGCGGCACTAAGGTCAAGTAAAACTAGTAGTGAAAAACAGCCTTGGTCTGATGCTGGAGTAGGTCATTTGTCATTTTAACAAGTGTGATTTTCGTGCTATGATGTGGCCTAAAGCCCGACTGAAATTTTTTGTGTACTGTAGGTCATTTTTTGTAGGAAAGAGCACAAGTGCACAGATACTACTTTTTCCATTATTTTAGACAGATATGGAAGATTTGATATCGGCCTATAGTTTCCTAGTTCATTTGGGTCTAAGTGGGATTTCTTAATAAGAGGCTTAATAACGGCTAGCTTAAAGAGTTTTGGAACATGACCTAGAGTGAGTGAGGAGTTAATAATATTAAGAATGAGCTCTACTGCAACCGTTTATAACTCATTTAATAGTTTAGTGGGTATGGGGTCTAATAAACATGTTGTCGAATTAGATGCTGTGATAAGTTTGTTTAACTCTTCTACATAGATATTTTGAAGAATGTTGATAACCAATTTTTATAAAGGCTCACTCCACCCCTCCTTTTCGAAGCACTATGGTGGCTGACACAGGATTAAGATATTGTCACATTTTCGCTTCTTTGCCGAAGGAGATAACATATTTACGAAACATGCTCTGTAGAGCAGTTTGTCCATTCAATAGATCCTCCTAAAAATTACACATTTGGACCTTTAAATAGCTTTGGACGATGTGGAATATATGCACATAGTACCTTCTTCTGATTAATAATCAACCTTCAGACAAATCAGAAATCAATTTTAATGAATCTAATGTGTGTCTATTGAAGATCACTAATCAACTGTACCATTGTACATAATGAAGAAATCAATTATAACACTGCAATCAGAATGAAGAATCAACTCCATTTATCTGCAACCTGAAGATCACCAGATATTCATCAACGCTGTGCCTGGACTATGTGATGTGTTATTTTGGCAAACAAGCATAAAAGCTGTTCATTTTGGCTGGTATTGTGTGGTTAACAGATAACTGTAAAGGGGTAAACAACAGTCTTTCAAAACAATCGTTAAATCGCTCCTGTCAGGAGAACGGAAATGTTATACCTCACACAAATAACAAATGACTCTTGATAGATGAATTTTGTAATTGCATGGGTATTTGAGCAGCTAAATCTTAATCGTCTCGCAGGCACAAACAATAGCTACACGTGCTGTCGAGCTTTGTGATCTAAAGGATACTGAGTGTAACATGCATAAAAATATAATTTAAATGCATAACCACAAAGCACATCGCAGCCGAAGTTATAAGGAATATTTTTTAAACCTGAGTCTCACAGCAGCTGATGAAATATCTGTACAATCAAGCAACACCGAAGCAATAGCAAAAATCGAAACACAGAGAGAGAGAGAGACTAATGCTTTCATTCTGTGTAATTCATATGTTTAGAGGTGGGTGTGTTATGTTCTTCCAATGCAAGTTGCAGAGATGGATTGGCAGGGTGCTTGATTAAACCCATTTACTTTGCAGCAAGATAACGCCCGGTTTCTAAGAAGCAACAATTACACCCATCAAAGGGAGGGTGTAATTTCTTACAGTGTAAAATCTAAAGCCATTGTGCAGGGGGTCATCAAGATCTCATCAGCAATCTTTTAACCACTTTTGTGTCTGTCTGTCTGTGTCATTTCCAGAATGCATCCTCTGTGTTTAAGGGATAGTTCACCCAAAAATGAAAATTCTGTCATCATTGATTCACCCTCATGTTTTCCAAAATCTGTATGTGACTCTTTCTTCTGCGGATCACAAAAGAAGCTGTTTTGAGAAATGTCTTTTTGTGTATACCATGGAAGTCAATGGGGTGTGTTATTTGGTTACCAACATTCTTCAAAACACCTTGTATTTAGAAAGAAATGCTGATGAATTTGGAGGACCTTCATTTAATATTTTTACTTCTATTAAGACAAAGGACTATGTCTACAAAGGACAGATTGGAACACTAACTTTCTAACTGCAGAACACAAACAGCAATACTTGTTTAAATTCCTATATAAATAAAGGAGTGAAAGGCCACAAAGTAAGGCAATCTTGATTATTTCATAAAGAGATTATGGACACAGTCTTGCCAGCCTCTCATATTTTCATAGAGTTTAGTAATTAATTAGTCTACACTGCCATCAAATCCTGGGCTTTGAACAGCACCTGTCAATGAATGGATGAGATCATTGGCAAGCTGCTAACAGCTCAGCGGGCATCACGACAGACATTGTCTGAGCAAAGGAGGAATTCCCAATAAACCCTTATCATAATCTTTACATTGACTTTCTTATTCACTTGCGCATGGACAAAACTTCAAAAACTAGTAGATAAAAATGGTTCAAAAACAACCCAGCAACGTCCCATTAAACTCAGTCAAACCTTTCATGGGTGAAATAGTTTCACAGTAATAGCTGTGAAGTCACAGAGTGCCATTCTTCCCAAGATTCTTTGATCTGGGCATCTTATCAAAAACATCAAAGTTACTTAAACTGACACTAAAGGTGAGCAGCTCGATAAGTATTATACTGCAAATCAATATACAGGATTTTATAGAATGTGAGGAGTACAATGTCAAATTGTATTGTTAAGACTGCAAAAATAGCGAAGGATGATTTAAGAATAATTGCTTGTTCATTGCTCAGATTAACCAAATTCTCAAAAATGGTTCATATAAAGTTTCTTATTAAATTCATGAAACAAAATGAGATAATTCTTGTCATACAATATAACACAGGCAAGACATTTTTTTCATATTGATAAATCTTACTTTTGATTGTTGAGATCTATAATGAACCTGAAATTTGGACCTTAACCAACAGCCCTACCGTTGACGTCCATTATATGGAAAAGAACCCAGAAAAGCTTTCCACATAATCCTCAATTTGTTTTCGACAGAAGCAATACTAAACACACGGGCATCTTGTATGACATGTAAACGCTACTGTTTTCATGGGATTTATACAGGTATTAAGAATACTAATCTTAAAAGCTTTCTTGGAAGCGATCGCTCACATTGCACTGTTGTTTTGTATAGGCAGTGATATATTTGTCATGCAGAGATTCTGGAAGGTGGGAAAAGTGCTATCTGACACCCCAAGCATTTTTATCTACTTTGAGACATGGTTTATTCTGCAAAGGCTATTAGTTCAGTAGGAGTTGAGGGTTAGTGTTGTTGGTAATAAATCATTTCAGTGGAGGCGGTGGAGGATGGCTACACTTTAATCTGGCGCCCCCCTGAGTTTTCATTAATGCCCTCCCCAGGGGGCCGAGGGACAACACGACCCGATTGTCCCAGACAGAGCGGTGTGGAACTGGCAAACTGCTTGAAATTTTGCCAAAAAAAGTGATGACAAACAGCCTGGCCTCTTTCCTGATAGCCGGCAGAGAGCTGTGACTCATAATGACTAGAGGATAAATGCAGTGGGATGGCTGACACCCAAATATTTTAGCAAGCATTCCATCCGGCTCATCATTACTTCAGCCATAGCATTAAAAAACAATGAGCCATGACAAAATAAAGGTGACATGTTTTGGATCTGTCATCGTTGCTGGCCATAACAATATTTATTCACTGCTTACAAATCTTTTGACTTTCAACAACACACATTGAAACTGTATACCCTGATGCAAAAACAAACAGGTGTTGGTCTACAGTAAGCTGGCTTAAAGAGAAATTCTTTCATTATTTACTCACTCCCTTATCATTTCAAACCTATATGACTTTCTTTCTTCTGCCGAACACAAAGAAGATATTTTGAAGAACGTTGGCAACCAAACAACACTGGAGCCCATTGACTTCCATTGTATGGACACAAAACCAAAATTTCTCAAATATCTTCTTTTGTGTTCCACAGATAAAAGAGTCATGTTTGGAATGATATGAGGGTGAATAAATGATGATGCTGAGAAAAGTACTTTCTTCTAAACTTCCTGGTTTGGAAATAACAGGACGGGTGAAAATAACATTAAGGTTATATACAGAAAACATCACCTAAAGCGCTTCTAAAATCAGCAAAAAGAAAATAAATTAGTAGAGCGTCTTCCCACTGGGATACACATCATTATGATAAAGTAGATGCACAGCAGGGACGGCGTTGTTCTTGTGATAATCAGATCAGTACGGGCACACAACGCCTACTTCATCACACCCTTATACAGATACAGCAGGACATCGAAATGATCAGGAAAAAACGTCTTGTCCTCAGGCCTGAACTCTTACCGCATTTCCTCATGTGATACCCAAACGTGATTGACAAAGCCATCAGTCAGACAGATGATGGAGTTCATACATGCATAAATGTCCACTCATTTTCACAGAGACATCACTATTCCTAAGAGGTCTTCACTCAGACTCATAAATCTAGTGTCTTGTTTACATCAGCGATGAGGGTAGTTATTCTCGGTCCTACGGTAATGACAGCAGGCTCGTGTCCTCGCTCTCCAGACATTTATGACGATATGTACACACACGTCGCTTCCAGTTAAGAGCATATTATGTGAGTAATAGTTTGATAAATTGCTCGTCGCGCTCGCGCCGCGTCACGGGAACGCTGCTCGGTAGATTCTGGAGCTACATCAATTGTTAGGACCCCTGAGGAATATGGGAAATGATTCACAAGCCAAGACAAATTCTCCCTACAAAAGAAGATAATGGGATTAAATTTTAAATGTTACATAACTGTTTACAAGAGACAACTCAATATGAAATTAATCATATGAATATGGGAGGGAATTGTGAAAAACTGCCTCGCACCTTTTTGGTTTAGAGTAGATTGAGTGTTTTTACTGTGGTGCTGCACTATGGCTTTAGAGTAAGCATGTTAGACAGAGCTTGTCCACAGAATTGACCACAAACCTGTGAGGAAATGCCTTCTCATATTTGGAAGAAAAATGATCAAAGGAAGGGAGGAAATAACAGAAGGCAGGAGATTTGCAGGATGATTACTGTCTGCTCTGTGTTTTTGTACTACATAGACTTTCTTCTGGTTCATCTTTACTATTATTTGCAATAACTGGGGAAAATATTTTTAATGCAATTTAATCACTAAATGTTTTCCGGTCTGTAGTTATGTTAGCATATGCTACTATAAGCCATATACTGGATTAGTTCTCTAAACAATGTTTGATTGATTATTATTAAAGTGAATGTTCTGTCATCATTTACTCGCCCAAACCTGTGACTTTCTTTCTTCTGCAGAACACAAAAGAAGATCATTTAAATGTTGGTAACCAAACCATGGCGGTACCCGCTGACTTCAGTTTTGACTCCCACAATAGAAGTAAATGGGTCCCGCCATTGTTCGGCTGCATCTAAATTGGTTTGGGTTCATCTTTAGTGTACTTACCACTGATTGTTTAGCAATTTTTGTAATTTCGGGTAAACTATGATCACAGAATAATCTTCATATGACCACTTCCTCATTCTAAGAACAGCTGCAAAGCTTCATCTCATAATCTCTGCATTGTATGTTTCAGATCTTGGCAAGAAATGAAAGTTATTTCAGAGATGTTTATGGAAACGCAGCAGCTCAGAAACATACATTTTCAATGCAAATGAGCTGCTCCAGTATGAGCGTTGCGTAACTGCTTGATGGAAGATGCATAGATATGTTAAATGCATAGTAATGTTAAACAAACAAAAATCAAAATGCTTCCTTTAAAAGTTTAAATTTCAATGTCATGTTTCCATCTGGATAACAAAACAATTTCCTTTACTTTGTAAGCACATGAAAAATAAACTACTACAGAGCTTTTTTTAAATGAATAAGAGCATTGTATTTGATTTTGGTACATTTTAGTGATGTTCATTTAATTGGAGAAAATCTTTTAAAACATTGCTTTAAAAAATCTGCAACATAAAGGGTAAAAATATATGACAACATACTGTCATCACACTGTAACTGGACTTGAGGTGCAGCAACATTTAGACAGCTTTCATAGTGTCATGGCCACGGGGAGGTCAGAGAACCCAGACAGCAGGTAAAGGGTTAACAGAGGCTTTATTTAAACAAACAAAAACCCACAATGGGGAAATGCGATTAACAAAACAGAACCCAAACTAAACTTCCCACAAGGGGGCAAAAACAAACAAGGTCCAAAAATGGTAAATAATAAGTCCAAGACATGACTGGGCACATAAACCAGGAACAAGGTAATCCAAAAACATCGAGGAGGGTAACGCAGGGTACAACAATGAACAATGAGAACTGGGGCTACAAATAGGGAACACTAATGAGGGAAGTTAACAAGGGGCAGGTGAGAAGAATCAACAATAACGGGAAGACTGCATGGGGCAGGTGAGGGGAATGAAACACTAATGGGACAATGACGGGGAAACAAGGGGGCGGGGCCAAAGCACGAGACAAGACACCTGGCGCAATGTCATAACAAACAGCCACATGTCTCCACACAAGACATAACACACACACACACACACACACAAGACATGGTACTGTCATGACCCTGTCCACAAAACTAGGAAACTCTGGACAAGAGGGACAAGATCATGACACATAGCATCGCGGACATCAAGGGGCTTTTCTCTCCTAACAACTCAAGGACACACAGAAGTGCTTATTCCAGACGTGCCGTCACTTCAGTCAGACTGAGGCTCTCATCTTTCCGGTTGAAAGCAGCTGTAGCAGGAGATGTGAGGACAGGAACGCTTCTCTGTGTCGTCATCTTCACCGCGAGCCTCGGCAACATCCTCTTTACTATTTCACACACTCACCAATCCTCCTGTGGAGATCTACTCCTTCAAACTGACTTTATCCTTTACTAAAATGTTTTCCCTGCTTTTCTTGACATGCAGAAGAGTGCTCCTTTGAAGAGTGCAATTTGGTCATTTTATATGGTCATTTTTACATTTAGATGCATCATTCTTAAGTATCATGACCATCATGCTCATATGTTATTATTGTATATACAGACATGAATGAGAATTAATGAGTTATGTACTGTTCAAATGTACTAAAATGCAGCAAAAAAAAAGACAAAAAAGCATGTTTTAGTATTTCCCGAAAGCACAGCAGGAAAAACTGTCTGGACTGTTGGAAGCATCACACCCTTGAGCAAACGTAGATCATGGAGCTCATATCACAAAATTACATTCTATTCACAACACAAATCCCTGCCAATATCATGTTTTTCATGGTTTCTTTTATTTTTAGCCTTCATAGCCATGGTAACAAACTCTGTGCTTGTGCACATTTGAAATGTGAAAATGTTTGATATTCTTTCTTTCTTTCTTTCTTTCTTTCTTTCTTTCTTTCTTTCTTTCTCTCTTTCTCTCTCTCTCTCTCTCTCTCTCTCTCTCTCTCTCTCTCTCTCTCTCTCTCTCTCTCTCTCTCTCTCTCTCTCTCTCTCTCTCTCTTTCAAAGAAATGTACATAGATTTGGAACAACTTGGGGGTGAGTACATGAAGACAGACATTTCATTTTGGGGTGAAAAATTGTGACGGGTTCAAATAGAAAGATTTTTCACTGTATTAAAACTCCCTCATTTCAATCTCTCACCCACACCATCTTTCTCTCTCCTTTCTTCTTCTTTCTCTCCATCAACCTGTCTATGCCTTTATCTATATTTCTTCCTCTCAATCTCTTTCTCTTTGCTTGGCTATAAGGTGGTCCCAAGGCATGATGGATCCCCACTCGGCGGATCAATAAACGCCCGGGCATCAGACGGCTAAGAAGATAAGCCTCAGAGATGAGGTTACAGCACCCTGGCCAACTTTATCTTGCTTGTCTCCATCAGCAAACAGGCAGGTCAATGCTCACCGCTGGGCAGCTTTTACCTCACTACCCGCAATGGCCCTCAATTTTGTGCAAATTTCAAACATCACACACTGTGTGCCGCTATTGATCGGTGTGTGTATTCTAGCGACACGACAGATGCGAAATCGACAGTGGGATACGCCGCATCTGGTCCACACATGCGCTGTGTGTTCAATAGTCCCAATGAAGCGTAAAATGTAAAACTGACTAATTAGAAACATTAGCCCTCACAAGGGAAGCGATAATTACAGATATAGAGTTAAGTCTTTAAAGTAGACCGATTTCCACACCTCGCCAGTGCTACAGGCTACAAATGATTCACTCGAGTACGCTGGTAATTCTTTAAGTGTTGTGCTGCTATTTAGTTCGCCTCCTATGGACCCCAGAGTGTATGTTAACAATAGTGAGTACAACCTCACAGCTTCATATGAGAATATCACATCTCACAGTGTGTTCATCATTAAGTACATGGAAATAGTTGATGTATTGGATTTGAAAGTCTATAGTATGTATTACAGTAGATTTAATCAGTGGGTGGGTAACTAACACAAGACCCCTAAGTGTTAAAGGGAGAGTTCATCAAAAATTTGAAATTCTGTCATCATTTACAAACCCTCATGGTATTTCAACCTGTATGACTGACGTTCTTATGCAGACCAGAAAGAAGATATTTTGAAGAATGTTGGTAACCAAACAACACTGGACCCCATTGACTTTCATTGTATAGACACAAAACCACCAAGACATTTCTCAAAAAAAATCTTCTTTTGTGTTCCTCAGATGAAAGAGTCATGTATAGGTTTTGAATGACATGAGGGTGAATAAATGATGATAGAAGTTTTATTTTTGGCGCTACTGTCGGTGGGTAACCAATACAACATCACCAAGTGTTAAAACAGTCACACCTTACAAATACATTAAAGGTCCAATATGTAATTTTTGGGAGGATAACTGACATAAATGCAATATAATATACATAACTTTCTTCAGAGGTGTATAAGGACCTTACATAATGAAGTGTTATGTTTTTATTACCTTAGAATGAGCTATTTCTATCTACATACACTTACATGGAATTCTCTGTGTTGTTTCTAGAGTAGCCCTAAATGGACAAACTGCTCTACAGAACGTGTTTCGTAAATACGTTATGTCCTTCGGCAAAGAAGCGAAAACATCGACAACGACATCTTAGTTCTGTGTCAGCCACCATAGTGCTTCGAAAGGGAGGGGTGGAGTGAGCCGTTGGTTGCAATTCGCAACCTCACCGCTAGATGCCACTAAATTTATAACTGTATATTTTATAAAGTTATGCACTGCTATTTAGTTCGACTCCCACAGACCAGAGAGAGCACGCTAACGCTAACAATAATACGTACACTAACACTTCATACAAGAAAATCACCTCTCAGAGCATATTCATTATACTTGGAAATAGCTGATGTATTATATTGGAAAGTGTTGTTCAACTCAATTATATGCCAGACTGCCTTAGTATCGTAGAATCATTCGGGCATGCAAAATTGCTCTCTCGTTGTAATAATTTAATCGGTGGGTGGGTAACAAACACAATACAGCGAAGTGTTAAAACAGTCATGGCTTACCAATACAATAAGTTATACTTTATATAATTGCCTGACTGCGGCCCAACAGCCTGCAGAAGGACGACGAGAATGTGTAATTAAATTCTCTCCACAACATCATCAGTTTTTTGCGAATAATTACAGCACGGAGGAAGGGAATACATAGTAAAACGTGTCATCTCAGGACACAGGAGTTGTAAAACATTAATACTGGCAATTAAGTTGGATCTCTGTGGCATGCTAATCATCTGCGACTACACCCAGATTCAGAACACCACAGAGTATAACATCCAGCGCAAAACAAAATATGTCGTCAGCCAAGATGAATATTACAGCTCGGTTTGGATAGAATGTGGAACTCAATTACAATGCTGGACATCTCATCTGAATGCATATGGGGCTTTGGGGCTGTGCTTGAAATGTTAATGCGGTAGTTACGTGCAAAAAAGTGACCTCCTTTCATTCCCTCATCCATGACTTGTCAACTGTTCCAGAATCAGCTCTGATGTCTGCTACAGCACGTCCATATAAAGCCCCTTTCTCTCTCTATCACCTGTCTGTCTGGTACTGTTAAAAGGAACCTGTCTCACATTAATGAGAAGAGTTGAAATGATATATGTGTATCACTCAACCATCATTGTGGAGTTAATCGTGCCAGACGTTGAGTGTCTGTGAGAGAAACAAAAGGAGGTTGTTGAAGTGTTACTAGAATATCTATGAAGATTCACATGAAGGTAAATGACTTATGAGCATGCTGTGGTGGGGTCACAATCTGAGTGATTGCAGTAGACATTGGGCACTTTGCTTGATTTCTTTCAGCTCTGATTATTTGCAGAAACTGTCTAGAGTCTTGTGTCTAGAGTCAGCTAAACGCTGCTTCACATCAGTCTCATCATCTGCTCACCTGTCCTTCAGAGGTCGAACGGCTCTTGAGAAAAGCACACCCTGGCCTGCACCAGACATCAGAACAGGGAATGAAGATGACGGTCTAATCAATACTGATGTAGTTTCAAACCAAGTAATTCTATGATACCATGGTATTCCCCTACAAAAAATAAGTATACTGTAAGCTCATTTTATTTAGTATACTTAAGTTCAAGACAAGTATATTTCTATGTATACTTTATGTGGTAAGTATACTGATATCAACATACTTGTGTGTATACAGTAGCGGTGTTCACCACTACGCAGCCACGCAAATGCATAGGTCGGCAAGCTTGGGGGTCCCCTAGTGGCCACAAGCGGTTAAATCATTTGATGATTGCTTTTGACGCTTTTTTATAAGTGGAATATGAGTTCACCATAGTCTAGAAAGCAAGCACTGAAATCTTGAGGGTTCTTTAATCAAATTATTATTATTGATTTGTGTTCATGCTATTTAGTTTAAATAATTATTGATAACTAAAATCATATTTCATTTTAAATGATCAAAATTTGCCCCACATTTTTTCGGGTAGTGGTGCCGCCCCTGGCACAGATACACAGTAATGAAGCGCGCATATCAAATATTTGATTCCAAAACAAAGAATGTTTATTCTTATACCAAACTGTCAACAATTTTGTGTGCTTTCATGCGGTTCAAAGTAAAATAAATCCAGGTTATATATATCTCACTAATTACATGTACTCAATATTACTGTTGTGCAATTCAAAGAAAAAAATGTTAGTATGCATGTGTGGGGGGCCCCGGGTCTTGACTTTGCTTAGGGCCCCCAAAATGATAAACACACCCCTGTGTGTATACTATTTAGTATAAGTGTACTATTTCGATATTACTTGGGACTAAAATGGTTTTTTAATTGTGCATTAACTGTAACAGTAGTAAACTGAGTACACAACTAGTTTACAGCTACGTTTTTGTTTGTAATGCAACTATACTACAAGTGAACTTATAGGTATACAGTCTGAGAGTTGACTAGTTCAATAGTTTTAGCAAATCTTTTACTTAATGAAAGTACACTTTGAAGTATACTCTCAGTTAACTACTAGTGAAAGAAGAGAAAAGGTGTTTAATAGGCTGAATCGAAAGATTAGCCAAGTACAATTAATATTTCAATCGAAATATAGTTAAATGTATGATTGAGTATAAGTATATACTTATCTGTCATGATAAAACAAGTAAACTTAAGTGTATTTTAAGCATATTTCCAAGAAGTACATAAAGTATATTTTTGAGAAGTACATAAAAAGTAGATTGAAAGTATACTTTTAAAATTTCATGTTTAAAAGTAGTGTACTAAAAGCACACTTTAATAAAGAAAAATCATTGAACTGAAATTACAGATTTAATTAAAATCTGATTCTTAATCCCTAACATTTTGCCACAAATGCAGCGTACATGTATATGTATGGTCTCAAGCCCCGTAACATAGACTGTTCTGAGCTATACTGTATGAAATCACACACACACAAAAATAATGCCTGTTTGACAGCCTTCAAAGGAAATGGGGACTATAATATCTACAGTATTACAATGAATGCAAAAAAATCTATTTTGTCAGAATTCAGGGCTGTTTTCAATTGTCTATCCAAATCCAGCTAATTGGACCATGCTAACCAGCCAAACCTTGAGTCCCTGGTTTCAATTAAATTCACAGGTCGCCTGTGTTCAGTAGTTTATAATTCACATTTCCCACTTTCTGTCTTCTTTCATGTCAATAAGGAAATTTGGCAGTGAGCCATGCACCGTTGCAGGACTCCGAGCAGGTGCAGAATCACATTCATTTTTTTCAATCTCATTTATTTCTTTAGTGGTTCATTATTGGAGAGAGTTTGACAGCCTCTCGGCTCACATTATTGAGGCCAAAAAACGGCGGCCTTCAGCCAAAAAGGAAAATCTTGCCTGTCCCACAGAGAATGTCAAAATACTCTGTGGGTGGTTCGTACAGTAACTGTATATTAATGAGTACAGCTTTCATAACCCATAGAAATGCAGAACGTAATCTTTTCCTGCCTGCTTGAACTTGTACCTGTGAATAGAATTTTTATTATGACACAAAAACAAAAGAGACTTTTACGATTCTAGAAAAATGAAAATAATAATTCATTTTTAAAGGTGTACAATGTTGTGGGTTGACATCTCTGAGCTGGAACTCATGCTGTTAGGCATAAAGATAGCACATATGATATCACCACTAGGCTCATGACCAAGGCACCAAACTTCATATTGTGTAGCATTTCTAAACACAGATGAAGCGTCGTCTTGTTCTGTCTATGGAATATATTTGTCGTCATTATTAATCTGTGTCTGATCTATAAAATTAATGGTCAAATATTACTATCAGCATTAGTAGTTTTCTTATTCTCAAACAGCAAACAAAGTAAAAGTATACACCGAAACAAAACTTCTTAACATCACATATTTATCTTAGCAATGTGAAAAAAATCTAAACAGCAAATATAGATGAATTACGGATTCCTCTCCTCTGACATTTACATTCATGAATGAATCGGCCCCCTTACGGCAAGCATAAGCGATCCTGTATGCTAATGATAACTTTGAGGACATGATTTACAAAGATGCTGTTATAATTACAGCTGTTCCGTTGTTTTCTCAGTCTAGCTGCGTTAATTCATTACAATCCACATTTGCATTTATGCCTCATAAAAGATGCAAATGACAAATAATTCAAAACGCGATTCTTCATCCCTGCCTTCAAACAGATCTGCTGAGTTTTTGTCGTTGCTAGATCATTTTTATGTCTCATTATGAAGCAAGACACATTTTCGTCATTAAACTATAGCAGGAGTGAATCTCAATGGCACCTCACAATGGCAGACAAGCACGCTGCAGCGAACCTCAGAGGAACACTGTCTTAATGAGGCCTGTAATTAGCGCAAGTCATAATATGCAAATTGGCAGGCACGCAAAGCACACAGTGGTAAGGAAGGAGGCTGGAAGTTTGATGGAGTTGGATTTGCAAGAATCTGAATTGCTCACGCACCTCCTGTCATATATATGATATTTGCCTCATGCCTTTTCAAGCATTTATCAAAGTGTTGTATGGAGGTTGCTCTTTAATATCTTTAGGAGAGCTAAAAAAGACCCAAAAACATAAAAGACGTGAAATAAAAAAATGCATAACACAGATTTTTTTGTTTTTATTTTGGAATTCATATTGAAACAGAGTTTTGATGGCATACCTGTGCGAGCAAATCTGAGCAAAGTCTGAGACATTTTGAACCCTTTACATGAGCCGCATGAGATTACTAGGGTCTGTTCCTCAGGAAAAATTAGGAGAAGCAGGAGAATTCAGCAAAAGTATATTTTGCACATTCTGATATCACTGTGGTCTACGATAAACTATTTGTAATGCTAATATTTTACGTAAAATGTTATTTGAAACAACAGTGCAAACATTGAGCTGTGAGGAAACTAACTCTTATGTAACTTTATTAGGCTACATACTAAAAATAAACCTGCCATGAGGTGATGTTAATGAACGAATTCAATATAACTCTTACTACCCTGAGGATCTGCTTACACAAGTTGTGTTTGTGTGTGGGGGTGTATTGAAGAGGCATTCTACTTTTTGGTGAACATCAAAACAAACGTGCACATTGTGGGCAGATTCTTCTGTTGTATAATGTCCCCAAAATATCTGGATGCTGTTGCGCTTATCTCATTTAATAAAGCATTTAAAATGGGGTAGAAGATAAATTTTATTTTTTGGTTTGTTAATAATGCAGAAAATTCTACAATTAAAAAAAAAGGCAGCGGCTATTTGCACTAAGTGTAAATATAGCAATTGTTGCTATTTACACTATAGTTTAAATAGTAGTAAGTTCTGTTTACACTAAGTGAAAATAGCAGCATTTCTTAGCGATATGCTATTTACACTAACCATAGGGCCATTTTCTTTGGATTAAGTAGTCGTTAGATGCTTTATACTATATTATTATAAATAGTGGCAGATAACGTTACTATTTGTACCTCAGTATTGTTGTACATTAAACATTATGCAATAATAACAGACAGTAAATCATTATATTTATAAAAATGATTAAACTTATTGAGATATTAAAGCCCTATACTACCCCTAACCTTACCCTAAACCTAGTTTATGAAAAAAAGTGAAGTCTTTCAATTTTATTGAAAACAAATGCCTTTATGATCTGTAAAGTAATAAAAAAGATTAAAGAAGGTTTTCAGCAGGATTAGAACCCCGGTCTCCCATGCCGCGCTATACAGACTTTACACTAAATGTTCCTCCATTCATATTGTTATATAAATAGAACAGTTCTAATGTTGTTTCCTCTGATGTCAGATAGATCTCCATGACAACAGCAAGCTATAATAAAGCAGGTGTGATTAATTTTTTTCTAAGCAGAGGATGAATAATACAGCATAACAGTGTTATGTGCGCTAAATGCACTCAACGAATTGCGCGTTATTATGTGTGTATGGCTTGTAGGTTCTGTGTATGTTTCAGATTCCATTGGATTGGCAGCCTGTCACTCTCCACCCAAGTTGACGCCTCTGGTTCATTTTGCCCAATCATCTTCTGCTATCATCCAGTTCATGTTGTCCAATCACTTTCTATCATCTTCTTTAAATGCCCGTATTTTCCCCGTGCCGGGAGCTTTTTCGCTTATTCTGCTTTCTTTTGATTTACGTTGTTACTGAACCTTAGCAGGTAAGGAAGTCGCGCGACATACATTTTTGCACCACGTAGGAATGTTTAATGTATATGTAACGGAGGCCAGCTAGTGAAGAGCTGTGCAGTGTGTAAACCTCACTCCCCGACCAACAGAGACGCTCTAGCGACAGACGCTAGAGACGCCCGTCTCCCATTCGGACCGTCGCCGGTTCGAGGCCCGCGCAGAGCGGGGCGAGTAAGACCGGTTACATATACACTAGTTTAGGAGAGAGCGCTACCCCTTGTATGTTTTGTCAGCTCTTTGGATTAGGATAGTTAGGGCGCTACGGCACCTAAGACGGTTTATTTCTACCTCTTATTTTTGGTAGTAAGCTTAGAGGGATAAATAATAAGTTAGCCAAGTCTTGTTGTGTTTATTTCTTTGCTTTGGCCTCTCTCATCGCTCGGCTTCCTATCTTTTGTACGTGTGTTTTTTTTTCTGTTGACTGTAAATATTGTAGATATTAATTCTATTAACTTTTTACACATTGGCCACCTTGTGCACAGTGCAATAAATATTTCAAGTTGAGTTAATGCGTTTCCAATTCCCCTACTTTATTTCCCACATTCACTGTTTGAAAATACAGACGCTTCAAATGTTATCTGCCCTCGTACCCCCTAAACACCAGTTTACACCTGACGTAACAACAGCTTATATGTTAGCCTACAAGGTAGTAATGCATTAGCTAACATGATCTAACAATGAACAATACTTTTAAAGCATTTATTATTCTTAGTTCATGTGAATATCAGCATTATACATTTTTATACTTCAAAAGCTGTATTGTTAACATTACTCAGTGCACAGTGAACATGAACAAATGTATTGACATTAACAACATTACCAAAGGTTAATAAAAACTGAAAAACGATATTGCTCATTGATAGTTAATACATTTACTCAACTCAACTTTATTTATATAGCGCTTTTTACAATTTTCATTGTTACAATTGTTACAATGCATTTACTAATTTAAACTAAAAAAGTTAATTATATTCATATATTAAAATATATTTATATAAATGACCTCAGTAACATTGAAATAAAGTATTAGGTAAATTGAAATATTGCATGTTAAATGCAATTAAAAAGCCTTTTGGCCCTTGATGCTGATTGGTCAATACCTGTGGTGTAACTATACAATATGCTATACTAATATAAAACTTGTCCAAATGATTTTTCTGAGAGCATTTTAAGAGAAACAAAGAATATTTAAGGCATTGTACACACATGGAGCATGTGGCAACCAGCGGCGTTAGGCTACCTTGATGTTGAACTGGCAGCACATTTTTGTTTGGCAACTGCCCTCGGTGCTTAATAAAACTCCATTGCAAGTTCATTAATGCTGGTACATGTTTTGAGGGATGCGTCAAATTATTTTCTGAGCAGTTAATAGCATATCATAGATGCTGTCAAAACAACCCAGTTATATTTTACCCAGAATATTCCTTTAATTTCTCGCTAAAAAGAGATGGCCGTGTGCTTACAATTTTGCCAGAAACTGAATCACATCTATTCAACACCATGTTTGTGCAAGTTATGAAATCTGAACAATATTATTAATGACAAACATACTGAAGTTCTTTCTTTCTGATTTGAATCTAGGATTCAACAAGGGAAACAGAAATTCCTTCTGGCATGCCGATTTCTATATAAGAATTTGCCTTAAAATTCTTTATGTTAAAGAGTAAATATTTTGTGATTTTTAAGGTCCTACTTTGGTTTACGGAGTGTCTAACAACATGTTTATGTACATACACGGTGTAAAACACTTTCATTTTATAATATTAGAAAGTTATTGTTACCTCACTTCTTGACTGACTCGCAAATGATTCGTTCGATAATTCATCTGTCTAATCCCCTCCTTTCTGTCAGCCCACTCTGATCTGATTGGTCAGATGGTCTCGTCTGCTGTGATTGGTCTACCGCGTGCAGTGTCGCAAATGGAACGTAGGCGGGCATTACACGGAGTGACGCAAATCTGACCCGGAACTGAAATTAGAACGACAGATGCGTGATTCAGAGTCGACTCCTTTTTTCCAAGCCAATAACTTTGTTATTCGTTCACTTTCGCCTTTACAGCTTGGCAGACTGCTTACGTTCACACACAGCAACATTACACAGCGCATGAAATGTAATTTTAAGGACATTGTAATAGTTACTCTTTAATGTCAGACTGGGGGCTTAATGTGGTCAACCTGTCATTGTTACACTGTATATAATCTCATATTGAACATAGCAAATGTTTATATTAGGTTATGTGTATTAAAATACAAAATGCCATTTATTTGTACATAATACTACATAATTCATTGATCAAAAATATCCATAGGACAAGCATGTCATTGACTTGTTTTGAGCTACTTCATGGCATCACCATTTCATTACCTCTTTATCCTTCTGGAGTGGAGCTATTCTCTGTAATTCCGTCCTCAGTGGAGAGGTTTATCATCCTGAAATATGCACAGCCATATGGCTCCACATCTCTGCAAGTCTCTGCTTTTCTTCCCCTCTTTCCTCTTTTTCAGGCTTTCCCGCAGGACTGTCCAAATTCTTGACAACTGTTGACTGGGTTATTAATGGAGCTTGCGCTGTCCATAATGTGAAGGATTTGTTCTCAAGCAGAGAGGAGGGTATGTCACATCTTCTGCCTCCACACTGCAATTTTTCACTTTAATTACTCGGAGCATCCTACGTGACTCAAGGATACAGCATGCAAATTAACCAGTGCCCTTGTGACTGTATGCGAAAGAACAGAACGGTTTGGTACGGGCTTGGATGAGTTTGTTGATCGGAGATTTAACCAGAAGTCTCTAGTGAGAACTTAATAACAATTTTTCAATTTTAGGCAAACTAATATTTAACATTAAAATATCACGCAAAATACTTTCACAACAATTAAGCACTGCTTCCTTGAGGAAAACGGTCAAATGTCATACATTTTCACCTTTACATTGTTAGTGTCACACTAAGCCAAAACCTCTTAAAGGACTCAGTACTTCAAGAGCAGTGTTCACATTTGATGATCCCTTATTAGCATTCACTCTCTTCACCTCAAACCAGAGCACCAGCGTTCACAGGAAGGTGGTGACAGCAGAGAAGGAGAGGTTTCATTTTCTGCCTAGTGATCTGAGAAGAACATATCTGTGGCTCAGGAGAAAGTGTTGCATGTATGTATTATTCAGACGTTGTTCTCGTGGCCCGCTCAGAGAGAAAGGGCAGAGCTGAAAAGACGCCTCCGTGAATAACACGGAGAGCTGAGAGTGATGTCGTCTGTAATGGTACATTGTGGATCTCCACGGATACGGAACGAGGAAGCAGAGAAGACCGCGCTGCCCATTGTGCGGTCTTTGGCATATATGAGTCTAACGTAATTTATATTCCACTTTTTAAAAAGGAAAAGGAGAATACTGTTGGATCGACACAGCAAGAAGAATTTGTTGTGAGAGACAAAAGTGAAATCCAAAACTACAATGGTGCCAAAAAGTATTTTGAGGCTTAAGCTGCTTTTAAAATCATACAAAACAAAGACAAAATAATAGTGGCATCTAAAATCAAATGATGACAGCTGGAAAACCGTTTCTCTGCATTTTTTTTTAATCAAATGGACCCAAGGTCGTTTTTAGTGGAACTATGAAGTCAGTTTCTGTCACGTTTTTACAGGTGTCCTAGCAGAATAATAACAGGTGTCTAGTATATCATAATTTTATCTTAATTTTAACAGTATGTCTTAATTTCAAACAGTACATCTATTCAATTATGAGTTTTATTTAAATGATTTGCTTAAAGAGTGTGCTATTTAAAAAAATAAATGGCAATTGATTTTTTTTACTGTCTAATGCAATGACATTTACACAAGAGATGCTTAGTTGTCAAAATACCTTTTAAACGCACACACACACACACACACACACACGCACACACACACACACACACACACGCACACACACATATTCCATCTACAGCTTTTTTGAAATATATCAATAGAAATGTGTTAAAAAAAATATATTTGTTATGTTGCATAGTTACTTGGACTGTGAACTGAAGCTCAGCTTTAAGATGAACATAAGGAGAATAACATTTCTGTGTATTTTTATATTTATCTATTTTCAATTTTTTGTATATTTGAATCTTAATTCCTATTACCTGATATACTATAGCTTGCAATTTTGTCCAAAAGATATCTAAAAATTTTAGTGTTTTTTGTTTATTTTGTCCCATACAACTCATTTTTTGATGGTTTAATCCAACCTGAGGGACCACTAAAGGCAAATATTTTACAAACATGTCCTCCAGACATCACTGTTGGCCACTACTGTATACATAGTATACATATAGTACACCATATTCCTCCAAATGGACGCACTGTAGACATACAATGTATGTATGAAGGCAGCTGTGTAAATAGATACAAATCTAGGACAACAGAGACATGCCCTGAAGCCATCACAGAGATGAACACACACACTATAAACAGAGATGCAGATGCAATACTAAATGCATTTTGCTAGGGCAGTGCAGGGAGGAGAATTCAGTAATAAGCATTACAAATGATACCCTGAGGTGTGTGCTCAAGCTCGCATGCTGTAGCACAACCTTACTGCGAAGCTGTTGGCCATCCCTAACAAACAATAAAAGCATTTTAGTATGGTTCGTTGAAAAGTATCCGAATTGTGTAGATAGTGCTCTTGGTAGTCATTTTTAGTAGCTCGCCAAAGCAGAGAAATTCAAAATGTCTGAAACGTCTAAGCATATTGTGTTTGAGAGACATGTACGGCTCATTCAAAAGTGTTCTGCTGAAAATAGCCAGAATCTTTTTAAGTTGCTTCCTCGCTAAACTGAGCCGTTATGGGAATACGGAACATGAAAGACTTACTACAACTTCCACAAGTCTGGACTGAAAAAGTGGGCCAAGATGCGGAAAAATAGCTCCATATTGAAATCATATTGCACCTTCATGATTTATAAATGAAGGAGCTGCAGAATTGAGAGATCATTAAACAGTCGCTATTATGCAGACTGTGGACATATTAGATGAGCATTCAAAGCAATAAGAGCTTTAAATGCCATTTACCGCCCCTTTTGGAGAAATAGCATAACTGAGGAGGACACTGCGATATTTAATGGAAGGAGTCTTCAGATCACTATATGGTAATAAATGTAAAGCCCGGTTTACTATGGATTATGACTAAGAACAACAGAAGCAGATAATGGAACAGCTCTCGTAACAATGTCACGCTAATCCGTGTGTGACTGCTGCCAGTCTAAACACAATAGGTTTATGGATTAAATTAGTCAGCCCTTGACATGTTGTGCTGCTGGCAAGCTTTGGCTTTTTTGGGCTTGGATGCAGTTGTTGAAGGAGACGATTGCTGAGGGTATAATATTCTGCCGGATTTCTATGTGCTCTGAAGGAAATGTGTGTGGTGCTTGCCACCATGCTTGGTTGTTTTTTGGTGTCCAAGGTGTTTCTAAGTGGTTGCCATGGTGTTCTCAGTGGTTTCTGTCATTGTAAGTCTATGATTTTTTTATTTATTTTATTGTCCACAAATCAATTTCTGATGCTTAAAAAAGAATCCTCAAGAGCCTCAACAAGCCACAGTATTAGAGGTCAGGGTTGCCAGGTCCACGGTTTTCCTGTGCAATTTTTAACTCTTACCTCGGGTTCAAGTAAGATGAATGTGTGTTTATGATTACTACTACACAATGATTTTCTACTATACAGGAATTGTGTTTAATGCACAACAGTGACAGTAAAATATGTACTTTCAGGTATGGAAGTAAAATATTTTTGGTTTTGGTATTTGAGATGGAGCATTGGACTAGTTTTGATATGCCATTGGGCTGGTTTTGCTATGCAGATCTGGCATCCCTGTTTGAGGCGCCATTCATGCGATTTCTGTGCCACTGGCATTATACAAATGGATTGCTTTGGTCTCTCCAAAGTCGAGTCTGAAGAATGTATTTTAGCATATGAAAAATGTGCTTTAGAATTGTATTACAAAATACAATTTAAGAAAGACATTTCAGAACACATGAAAGATGTAGATGATACAGGTGTTTTGATATTTATCTGGTCCCAGATAAGCAGCGTTCATTTAAAAATATCAATTAAAAAGTTTGTTTCCTTCCACAACCAGTCTACAGTACATCTAAAATCTGTAAATTATAGTACCTACAGTGCATTAAAGATGCCGAGTTATTCCATCAGCAGGTCACAGATCTTTCAGATTGGAAGCACTGGGAGGAAACAGTTCTGTGAAAACGGTAGTTTGATGGGTGAGAAATCCTTCCTCTGAAATGGGATTACAGTGGAACCATGACATCTGCAGTACGAGGAGCGGGATGGTGCGACTACAATCTTGGTACATTGATCACAGATGGAAAACAAAGGCGCCAGCTTCACGGTCGCCTCCCCTTTATATCTCCCCTCTGCTTTATCTGCATGAAGAAAAACAGGAGGAACAGACACTCATCAATTGCATGACACATTATTGACCAACCCACAAATCTTATTTAAGTTGTTTTCTTTCTACTCCTGATGTTCTACTTCAGTGAGAAAAACATGACTACACTACTTTTAGTCATAAAATCCACTTGTATTAAAGATAATGCGTGTCATTTTTAGGAGGATCTATTGACAGAAAATGCAATATAATATACATATCTATTGTCTTCAAAGGTGTATGAAGACCTTACATAATGAAGCGTTATGTTTTGATTAACTTAGAATGAGCTATTTCTATCTACATACACCACCGATCCCCTTTCATGGAATTCGCCATGTTGTTTCTACAGTAGCCCTAAACGGACAAACTGCTCTACAGAACGTGTTTCGGTAATACGTTATCTCTTTCGTCAAAGAAGCGAAACATGATGACATCTTAGTCCTGTGTTAGCCACCGTAGTTCTTCGAAAGGTAGGGGTGGAGTTCGCAACCTCACCACTAGATGCAGCTAAATTTCATAAACCTGACCTTTAAAGTGGAGGTAACATGCTATGTCATGCATTCTGACTTATTTACACTGTTGAACGTGCTGGCTTCTCATGCGTAACATGGTCAACTTGTTAAAAAACGAGTTGGACGTATGACGTAGTATTTCTGCACTCCAACTTGTTTCGGAAAGTTTTGTTTTAAAAAGTCTATTTCTTTTATTGGGCAATTCTCCCAGAAAAGCATGGCAAGGTGATTGTCATTTATAATATCTCAACAATATATTTGCTTTTTCGCAACAGTTTTTAGACATGTTACCTGCAACAATTATATCAGGAATAAGTGGGTCTCCAAAATATTTGTATCTTTTTATTTGTGTGGGTACATATACTGTATATAATTGCTAAACAGAAATCATAATAGTTTTTGTTGTACTGCAAATAATTCACAACTCCATTTCTGAATGTTTTGCTCTGCAATATAACTCAAACAGGAATAGATTTATCTCTTGAATTCATTCTTAGCCAAGACGCATCATTGTGAAAGATGAGATTTCTTTCTTTTCCCAAATCTAAATAAACGTATCTAGACCTCTTTGGTAAACACAAAAATACAATTTGCAGTCCCTCGTATTACAATCAAAGATCTTGCTAGGTCTGTAAGGGAAAGCCCTTTCGACAGGATTCCAGTCCTTCACCGGATGCTCTTTCAAACACAAACTTCATTAACATTGCTAATGCAGCTTTTCATCCTCCCTAATTAAAGGCTCTGTGAAGTGTCTTGCTTTTTAGACGAGAGGAAAAATGAGACTGGCACCGGGGTCCCTGCTCTTGATCTCCTTTGCTGTGCGAGGCTCAGTATACCAATTAAAGCGACACCGTCAACTTGAATGACATTGAAGCGCCAATGTGCGCCATCTCTAGGGGTTCTGTTGCCTCAAATGAAGAGCAAGTTACTAGCAGAGCATGGTCAGATTTACACTGGTGGCGGAACGCAGCATGCACAGGAGTTTGTGTGTATTAATTTAACCTTGTTTAACAGTCACGGCCAAAATACAAAGTGGCCAATGCGACAATAGTGCGAGGGATTTTTAAGAGGGCAAACAAATTGGTGGGTGTCTTGCACTGAAAACCAACACAGCTGTTATATAGACGAATATTAAACGTGGTTTCAATGTGTGAATGAGAGTGGGAGTGAGAATGAGAATGGGAGTGAATGGGGGGCAATTTTTGAAGTTCCAAAAAGTGCATCCATCGATCAAAGAACGGCTCGACACAGCTCCGTGATCTTAACAAAGGTCTTCTGAAGCGAATCGATGCATTTCTTTAAGTAAAATATCTATATTGACAACGCTATTAACGATAATGTCTAACATCGTGATTCGTTCAGTCGCGCATGTGCATTGCGCAACATTCTATGGGTCCTGTACTGGAATTAGTAAATTAACTAATTTCTCTGTCCAAAGCTGTTACGTCACGTGACAAAAGAACGAACGACTCAAACCCGAAAACTCGGTAGGTGAACTAATCAATTCTCTTTCCGGCTCTGACTGCATTGGTTTAGTTTACGACGCTGTCACGTGATGAACGAAGGAGTCAAACCCGAAGACTCGAGAGGTGAACTAATCAATTCTCTTTCCGGCTCTGACTGCATTGGTTTAGTTTACGAAGCTGTCACGTGATGAACGAACGAGTCAAACCCGAAGACTTGTCAGATAAGAGGTGTGGTGAGCTAATCATAGACTAAAGACCCAGGTAAACAATGAATTAATCTTTTCTGTTTCTTAAAGCATTATAGTTTTGTATTGTTTGTAATGTGATCAACGTTTGCATAAGTAGTAGATGTGTTTGGAAATTAACGTAACATTTTAATTATATTTTGCTAAAATGAACGAAATGAACGAAATGAACGATATGACTCGAAAAAAGATTCGTTCATTTTGCTGAACGAGACTCAAAGGTCCGAGTCAGTAAAATGATCCGAACCTCCCATCACTAGTCGAAAGCTCCTGCCCAGAGGAGGTGGTGTTTCCTGTTGGCTGAAAATGAAAAATGCTAGTTCGTCACAGGAATTTACGACACATCTGCGTCATTTGCTGGAAAAACAAGCCTCTCGTTTGCCTGCAGTGGATTAATAGTAGCGGTTTTAGGACTAATAGCGGTTAATAGTGTTGTCAATATGGATATTTATCCTTTGTTAAGACCACAGAGCCGTGTCGAGTCATTCTTTGATCGATGGATGCACTTTTTGGAACTTCAAAAAAATTTCCCCCCATTCTACAGCTTGGAAGTAAAAGGATACGTGGGATTATAACTCCGACTGCATTATTCTTCAAGAAGAAAGTCACAATCACTTAGGATGCATTGAGGGTGAGTAAAACATGGTGAAATTCTGATTCAAGCCTGAAGTACCGCTTTAAGTGAACCATAAAGTCTGTTTTTATGCTTGAATTACACTAAAAATACGAGTCGCTCCCCATTTCATAGTAACAGAATTATGGAATCTTGATAATATCTTTGCTATGTTTGTTTATACTAAAAAAAGAACACAGAGAGTCAATTTTTAAATGTTTAATGAGTGTTTTCATTTTCTTGCAACAATTAAACCATGCAAATTACAGCTAAAATGGTTTATATTTGCCAGGCTATCAAAGCATTCCTTTAACGTATACATCCAGTTTGCATTGTTTTGAGTGCTCTCTCTGAACCTGTTCTTTAAAGCCATGCCAAAAGTTGTTGTTGTTGTTGTGTTTATCTTTCCACAGTATCTCTGTCTGACACGGTTTTCACTAGATCCGACATCCTCTGGACTGCGGGTTACCTTCCTGAATCACATTCCCTCCTCAAAAACTGAGGCTGAGGTCCATAGCAGCTGTATAACCCATAGCAGTCTCTCAGTCCAGCGTTGCATGTTTTATTCATCAAGAAGAGAATTCTGTTAAAGTGTTGTCTGTGTCGATTATAGGCAGTGCGCTGTCACAGTCAAAACACATGAATTATTCAGAACTTTTGGTACTCCTCTTAACAAATCTAAATGATGGCTAGAAACAGCATTTAGGTTTTATTTAAACCATTTTAGGACTTCTCACAGTTTCGGTGCTTAGATGTTCACAGACGGTGTAAAAAGTTGAAATAGTGAAACTACTTAAGTGGATCAAAAATTATATTGGATGAAGCTTTTGAAGAAAACCATAAAGATGACAATTCATTTGCTTGTCTATATGCTACTATTATACACTATTTATTACAAGCTATTTATGGTCTAGAACATCACATCAAAACTTTTCCATCCATCCATCCCCCTCTGTCCATCTGTTTATTAATATAATTTGCGTCTTGGTACTAAAAGAATGATGTAACATACCTGCAACACTGATGATACTTTGTTTACTTTGGCTCTCAAAGCAACCACTTTGAGAGGACACCCTGTAAAACAGAACCACCCTCAAGGAATTATAAGCCAAAGAAATTCTGTTTATACTGTATATATAATTCCTTGAGTTATCTGCTACCTGTCTGATGTATGAATAAAGGACGGTCTAAATAAACAGAAGACAAAATCCCACAATCCCCTAAAATCAACACCTGTCAGGGCGTTGTCAGGTGGGACTGCAATGGTTTTGTCACATGTGAAGGATGTGTTTGAAGTTACGGTAACTGCGGGTCAGCTGTACGAGGCAATTCCATGTGGCTCTTTTACTCATCTGGTCGCCCTGGGATGTTTTGAAGGAAATCTAGGCCATGTCATTCGTGAACACATATTCCCTGGCGCACTGCTTGATGATTGCCAAGTCAAATACACAACTGCATTGGCGTACAAACGCGTGCTGAATGTGCTCAAACACACAAAGGAGTGACAAAACATTGAGCAGATGTATTCGCCTCTTATTTGTCATCTGTATTTCATCATTGTTTCTTGGGTATTTCTTGACACGCAAGAGCGGCATCTGAAGCGCTCTAGACAAACATCAAAGATTAGTGAATGGATGACGATTCTTACACATTAAGACAATACATTTAGTATGCGAAAAGTCAAGATGGGGATAAATAATGACTAAGGACAAAACAACGAGTGAAACTATGCATTTAAATATGTATCTCTCTTTCCCCTGGGAAAACAGACAAAATTTATTGAAGATATTGCACTACAATTTTTTGTCCAATCAAATGCTCTCTAGAATAAGAACTGCTGTGACCAAACTAAAGCCTATTGGCTTATTAAAATGAAGTATTAAAATTGAAGTACCATATGGCCCGCCAAAACGTCCTGTATCAATAGAAATAACTCAATACAGAAATTTCATCCAGGCAGAAACTCACTTTTAACCTCACAGAGCGATATAAGCGATGACGCAATGAACTGACACCCAGAAAAATAAAGCTTGTAACTGAAATAGCAGGTGAATCAGAGATAATGCATAACACCGACAGTATATCGTTTCATGATGTCAGTAATGAAAGCAGCTTTACGGGTGAGCAGTGAGGGAGTGACGCAGTCTTTTCAAGAATCCACGGCTGCTGATGGATAGCTAAGAAAAAGCTTGTCGATACTTTGAGCACAAAGGCGCCTGCCACCATCTGAGCTCATTCAGCCTGTGTAGGTGTGCTCTTGAGCTGTGGGGTTTGTGGATAAAGGACATTAAGCAAGCGGGCTCTGACTTAGTCACTAAGTTATTGTTAATGCTCATTAAGAGACGCATCAATCAGCCCCGGGGTGCAGAAGCAGGCCGTGATCCTGAGCATTGGTTCGGGAGATCTGTAATCCACCTCATTCTGGATATACAGTATAATACCATAACCAAACAAATATGCCTTGTCTTTTACGTCCAAGCGTTTACAAGAAAACTAAATGCATTACAGTAAAATTAACTGATACATTTTACAGTAATAGAGTTTGACGAACATATGGAAGATGTTTAGTAATTCATTTTATGTGGATCTCTAATGCGCCTGTTCTCACTTACAGAAGCTGAACTGCACTTCCATGAATGCAAAACCCAGATAAATATAATTTCATCCAATTAACACATAATAAACTTTAATGCTTAGCCCACACAAAGAGGTTTCATGGCAACAGGGTTTTTCAATGTTATCTTTGAAAAAACATTATAGTATATAGAATAATACTAGTAAATAAAAGTATATTAGTAGTACCCTTTGTTAGTGACAGAAGTCCTTTTTAGGTTGGGGCTACATCTGTTTTTCTTACAGTACATTTTGTTTGGCCTGTTACTAGAAAATGAATTTGTATTGGTTACCCCATAAAGACTTGACAATAAACCACAGTTGTTGAAGGTTACAAGTAGTCAACAATACAGGAAAAACGTCCAGTCATGAAATGCTTGTCCTTTAAAACAAGAGAGCCAGTGGACCCACAGGTGCCGTTTCAACTTTATGAGAAAAATAGTGTCTATATCAAACCAAAATGTCGAGCAACAGCCACCACGCTCACAAACATGTTCAGCCTTTAGCTATAATCCAGCTCTGAAAACCGATTAACGCAAATTATTTTCCTGACATGGTCAGCAGCTCTTCAAAGTGTCTTTTTACTATTATCTGTATTACTGCAGTGTTTTTGGTTCTCGGGTGAGTTGTGCATATGGGATATCATTACTGATGATGTCATCATTACTGTCTGGAATTGGGTCGCACCTCTCATCACCCAATGTCCAATCTCATGCATATGCACGAGGCCTATTTTCCCATAGTCAAGACTGTTGGACTTGTACCATCATCAGCAGCACTCATCACCACCTTCAAGGGTCAATGGATGTCCTTACTTCACTCACATAACAAATAGGGCTGATGTTTATAAGTAATAAGAGAAAAGAAAATATGAGTGTAAAAACGGAGTAATCACATATGATATTGCAGCATGATATGGAGTAGAGAATAATAATCAAATGATATAGTAAATCATATATTTTTGTTTCTATTTATTTAAACAAATAAAGAAAAGAAAATAGTACAACATGACATTTTACAGAGTGCACTTGAGTTGTTTACTACAACATTGATATTTATTCATTTAGTAGACACTTCAATTTTAAGTGACTTACAAATAACCCTTACCAAAAAAGATGCTTATTCAAATATGCTATTAGTGCACTTTTAAACTAAAAATAAGAAAGGATGCTTTCAGTCTACTTTTCATGTGATTCTCAGAAACGTTTTACATACTGTTACACTTACTTGAATGTACAATTTATAAACTAAAAAGTGGGCCAATGTAGTCCCAAGTATATCACTATACGTACAATATAAAGCACACTTATATACTTGCACTTTTCTTAAGTATACTTGTATAATTACCAGTGATGTTAGGATTGACCAGTTGAATATCAACAGGTTTTATGAACCACTTTTACATCAGGACAGTTCCAGATCGGGGCGCCAGCTCCCTGTTTCAGTAAAAAGGACATAAATATCTCAGCGTAACAGCACTATTTTTAGTTACGTCCTACAAGATGTTCATGCATCTAGTCCACTAAGACAGGCTCAAGGTTTATTTTCACATTTAAAACTACCACACGCTTTGGCATGAGCTTATTAGCATCTCTTGAGGAGGTGGTTTCCATAACAACACCGCGACCCGCTATTCAAAGAAAGTCATTAATTTCTCGAGCAGAGTATGGATTCCTTGTCTCGTAAAACATTCTATCTGCAGACACTAACAAGGATAATGCTGGCAGTCTCAGCGGTGCTTTCATTCTTGCCTTGTTGGCACTCGTTTAAAATAACTCAAAAAGTATAAAGCGCTCTTTATATTTAAGGTCTTGTTTTATGTAAGCTGCGTCGGGCTATACAGAGCTTGATCAAGTATTGGCAAGTAACTTTATATTAACTTGAAAAAATAATCGATTGAGATTTTTGATGAAGTAATCTCTCCTGACTACAAACACACTTATTATTGCATTTATGTTGTCTTTCCATGTTTCTCTCGGGCCCTCTCAGGCAAACCAGCAGCTCTTTGGAAAATTACACAGTCAATATGCAGTTGATTCCCCATTCCCGGAGTCTGTGTGGCCATTTTACCTCCGTGTTCCAATTATTCCATCCAGGCATGGGGACGCAGGGGAGCGCTCCTTATCAGCAGAGCCTGTGGGGGCGCTGGGCAGCGAAATAATGAGGCGCAGTGGAAGTCAATCTTCCAACGCCTGCCCATGACCGAGCAATGCTCACAGTGTCGTTTTTGTTCCACCTGACTGGACTAATATGCTCTGACGTATACCCGAGGCAGAGGTGGTGCAAAGGCCAGAACTCTAATGGGAGAATAAGACATGATGGAATACTATTTGTGTAAGCTGTTTGTGTTGCTTTTTAAAGCACTCTAGACTAAAAAAAAGTGCATCAGAACTTCTACACACCAAAATGGCACGCAGAGAGTAGTTCAAGTTCTACTCTGTAGTTCACTTTTCATCATATACTGTATATGAGCACGTGTCTGTAAATAGCACCGATATTTCATCAGCGGTAGGTAGAGAGTCGAGTAAGAGCTGTCCATGATTGAGGGGATGGGAACCTACAGCTTACGGATGCTGAGAGAAACAGGATCTCAAGGAAAGTAATATTGATTTTCTCAGCCTGCGAGACTCCCACTGGTCGGATTTTCACACTTCATCGTCCATCTTCAGCCTCACGTATGCTCATCAGCAGATCTCCGTCTGCTCGGCTGAAATAGAGAAGAAATCAACACCCCCTGTTGACCCTCAAAGCAAACAGATATGCGGTGTGGTGAGCTCATTTCCGGTTAGTTAGCATGAAAATACATGAAAGTTACATTCAAATACATTCAGAACCTCAGCGAGAAGCAGGGGCGGACTGACCAGTAGGACATTCTGTCAAAGTCCAGAACGGCCATCCCACCGACGGCCTACGGCCGTGACCAGGGGCGGATCGGCCATCTGGAGTATCGGAACTTTTCCTGGTGGGCCGCTAATGTATGGGGCCTGAAGGGACGCTTGGGCAGGACAGACGGACGTTATTAACGTGAATGCACGCAAAGCGAAGGCATTAGCGAGACGGACACGTATGCATGTAACGCAAAGACACGTTACATACAACCCCTATTTTAACTTTAAATGTCGGGTAACATGCTATTTCATGCAGTCTTTACACTGTCAAATGTGCTGGCTTCTCATGCTTAACATGGTCAACTTGTAAAAAAATGAGTTTGATGTATGACGTTGATACACTCAAGGACAGAAATGTCTTTGATACACTCAAGCACTCCAACTTGTTTCGTAAAGGTTTTTAAAAGTCTGGATCCCTGTTTCATAACAGGGATCCTATTCCTTTTAATTGGCAATTCTCCCGGAAAAGCACACCCACGGCAAGGCGAAAGAAATAGCCCGCTTAGGCGCCAACCAACGAGCGATAGGAAGACCCGCTTATCGAGATTGGCTGCACTGCGTCAAGATTGGCTGCGCTGTGGGCCTGCAGCTGCAGCTCGTTACTCTTGCCATAGTGAGAGAAGATGTGTGTTTGTTTGTTCACGGCATTTCAGTGATGGATGTTATATAAACGGTGGATATAACGCTGGATTTGGAGATCGTTTGAAACTGATAGATGGCGCGGTCCCAGTGCTAAAAGATGCCAGACATGATCTGCACGCGGTAAGTCAAACTAAGTCATATGTCTGTGTTTTGTTGGCAATCGGCGTGTACGTGCATAATGTAAATAACACGAAGGGATTATTGCGATGATGCATTGTGTTCCATCCCCCTGCCCGCCTCCAGCAGCTCGTCTTTTTCCGGAAATAATGGTACGCTGTATCTCTCTTTTATAAATTTGTTTAAACTAAGGTACGCTGTATCTCTCTTTCATAAATTTGTTTAAACTAAGGCAGCGGCTATTTGGTATATAGCAATTGATGCTATTTACACTAAGTGAAAATAGTGACAGATGCTATTTACACTAAGTTTAAATAGTAGTAAGTTCTGTTTACACTAAGTGAAAATAGCAGTATTTCTTAACGATATGCTATTTACACTAACCAAAATAGCTGTAGGGCCTATTTTCTTTGGATTAAATAAAAATAGTAGTTAGATGCTTTTTACTTATAAATAGTGGCAGATAACGTTACTTTTTGCACCTCAGTATTGTTGTGCATTAAACATTATGCAATAATAACAGACAGTAAGTCATTATATTTATAAAAATTATTAAAATGATGTCAATTTAGTGAGATATTAAAGCCCTATACCTACCCCTAACCTTACCCTAAACCTAAAGTTTATGAATAAAAAAATAATTTTAAGTCTTAAATCAATTTTATTGAAACTATGCCTTTATGATCTGTAAAGTAATAAAAAAGGTTAAAGAAGGTTTTCTGCAGGATTAGAACCCCAGTCTCCTTTGCCGCGCTATACAGACTTCACACTCTATGCCACTCGAGTTGCTGTTTGAAATGACGTCAATCTTACACTTTCTCTATTCCAATCACATATTGGTGGGCGGAGCTTGTGTAAATAGTCTCTGCCAACAAGGCGGGCTATTTGTACTCAGTGTAAATAGACGCTACGTTAAATACTCTTCGAAGACACAACGTATGCAATACCACTGTATAGGTACTCAAGATTAATATGACATTGGCAGAAACTGCGTGTGTTATCCGATCTTTAACTAAAAAATAAGAAGCATTATTAAAGAAGAACAACAAAAAAAGTTTAAAATGAAACGCTATAATTTAACCTTAAAAAATTAAATGATTGTTTTTTCTGTCCGAAGGGACAGAAAAGTTCTCCCAAACTCAATAATCACCCATTTGTAAATGCAGACAGGCTTACAGCCCATCACTTAGAGTTCATTTAAAAGCAATTGCAGATTGCAATAAAATTCCAGCAATGCAATTTAATTTCCAGACAGGTAAATTTGATTTGCCGACCTGCTATTATATGAGCTTCATATTCACCAAATGTTATGGCCATTTGAGAAACTGGGTAATTCTGAGGGTGGACTAAAATAGACTGCTTTGACAGACCTATTTCACATGACAGAAGCATCTGTTCATGCAATGTAAGAAAAGTCCATTAAAAAAAGCCAAAAAAAATGCTACAGTAAAAAACAAGGTGCCAATAGGTATTTTATTATTATTATTTATTTATTATTTATAACCAATAGGATTTAATTTAACAGTGATCCTGATGCTGTATATCCCGTTAACCGAGAGTTTTCAATGACTGTTGTTCACAGCAGCATGCGTCACTCACACTTTCAGTCAACAGAGAAAGAAAGAACAGGTGTCAAAGTATCAAGATGGTAGAATACTGAGAATAATTACGTAAAGATGGCTCTTGATTCACTTCATATCTCTCTTTTGAATTCTTCTGAGATTTCTGAAAAGGTTTCTGTGTGGGTAGGGTTACAGGATAGATATTTTCAGCATAAAAAAACAGAAATTCACTCTAAGAAAAAAGATTCTGCAAAAACAACTCTGCTCGAGATCATAGTACACATTGCACGAAAACAAGGACAAACAAATACACACTTGAGAACCTCAAACCACTATGCACACATTATAATGAATTAAACAACCTGAATGAGCTTCAAACGTCCACTTCTGTTTTTTTAAACCACTTGTAGAAAACAGTCCTACTCAAAACAACAATGCAGTAACATCATCTTTGATGATATATTATGTAAGGGACAATGTCCAGTCAGACAGACACTCATTGCCACAAAATAAACCCCAAAAGCATATCAGAATCAAGAAATGAAGTAAATCAGAATAAATGTTTTTTATTGACATAAAAGAGTGCATCAAAACCTATGTTTACACAGACCTATACTGTCTACATTCTATATCATTTATATGATATTATAAAAAGAGAGTTTTTTATAATATGTAAATATATAATTCAGTCTTTTTCCAACTCGTTATTATTGATACAGTGTTTTATACCGACTGTAATTACATTTTGGAGTGGTTTCTGTGTTTTTCACCTACCCATGTGATAGATGGGAGTGGAGCACACATCCACACTTTTTCACAAGCTTATTCACACACGCAAGGAAGAGACTTGGACGTGGATACAGAAATCGGTATTTCATCCAGAAAAGCGCAAATGGTCTCATCTCCAGCCATGCTCACCCTCACACTCTCAGATTCGTGTTGTCTGCAGTAATCAAAGAGAGACAGAGTTCACAGCAGCCCAAAACAACAGGCTCTAAACATCCTCCTCACTGGACACTATTCATCCTCCATAGAAACTAGCTCCACAAAAAGAAAAACGTTTTATAAGATGCACTGGGTCCAGTCATGTAAAATGCATACTGAGTGCACCACCGCATAGTCAGCTCTAAGAGTTTTGAACCCTGATTTACTGAATTAATACTGAAGTTTGATAGCCAAAGTAGATGCAGAAAGCATGTGCCAATGTTTTTTATGGGTGGAGATTAAAAAGTGGGAGGGGTCTTAAGCCATAAACAGCAGACTCGGTTGATTCTTTGCATAGAGTTTATCCTTCCTTTCCCACAAATCTTGTAGTGTTTTAAAATACTTCTATTTCAAGCTTTACGTATGTCACTATACTGTAGTTATAGCATTTGCTGGTTGGCTTCCTAAATACTCTTTCTATCTGAAGACCCAAAGGAAAAGAGACATGGCAGCTGCTACATTCCTCCGTTATCCTTTATCATTTGACTAAACCCAGCTTGAGACAATAAAACTGACCACATTAACCCCCACTTTACTGAAAGATTTGCATTATACAACACATTATACACAAAAATTGCTTTATCATCCCAACTAACCCAACACAGCAGTGAGAAGGGCAGACCTCAAAGTTCGAAACCTTGACCTTAGATTATAGCCTTTCCAGAAGACATCTCACTAGCCTCAGTGTTCCTCACGGACACCATCAACCTCATGACCTTCTTCAGTCTACACAGGTCAAAAATATACCTGCAACATGAGCCGCTGAGCTCTTCATAAGCAATGAAGGTCATACAAACACAACTGAAATATTTATCACTGTAGTAAGCAGAGTGCAGACAGAAAAAAATAAAATCTTTTCATTCTCAATGACATTGCAAGATCTCAGCAAACTGCAACTTCTATGTCAAGTTTTGGCAAGCAAATAGTGCTGAGTTTTGTGAATAAGAAGCAATCTACACCAAGTAATTAGGAATCACATTTGCCTGAAAAGAATGACAGCGACACAGCACAGTTTAAAGTACGTTTCGTATTGAAAAACACATTAAAGTTTAGTAGCCTAAATGCAAAGCACACGACATCAGCTGTTATGAGGCAAAAAAGAGCTCATTTCCATCCTCTCAGCGGCTCTGTTCAAGGTGGCAATTTCATACAGAGGGTCCTGCAATGTGACATTTACAAATCTTTTCCAAAAAGGTCACCTTCTTATTAGAGACTTCTATTAACACTGGAGAAGAATGGCACAGGAAATGTCACACCTTTTATCTGTAATTTTATCTTATTCAAAGCCGCTTTTTGCTTCTAGCACTCAAACTGGATCAAAGGGTTGTGTATGTGGACAAAGTTTGAGGACAAGTCTGCCATTAAAAGCCAAATCTGGAACATTCTTATAAAAACTGCAAGTTTTCTATTAAAACAACAATAAAATTATGTCTTTGTACATATCACGATCCTAAAGTCTTGTAAAAGCCATTAATAGAAAACTTTATTAACATTACTTTTTTTTAAATGATGTCTATGCTGTGTTCATTTTAATAGCAATGCATGTATGTTGTAAAAAAACATATTTCTATTTCTTTAATAATAGCTTTGACAAGATTTTAGGACTGTGATCTGAACACTGTAAAAAACAGTAATTTTACAGAATTTTACTGTTGTTTTTACATATTTTTTTACATATTTTTGAAATACGGTCGAATTAAACAAAAAGATTAAAAAAATATTTTGCTCACCCTCAGCTGCCGGAAAATGTATGGGATTTTTTTTGCAGTGAAGCACATGTGTGAACTTTGTGACAAAACAGCAATCAAACCACATACAGATTGTCATCTCCAGACTTATAAAAAGCACTGACACACCCAATAATGCCCTTAATTGCATGCTGTCAATGTCATCGGGTGTTGGGAAATGTGTTGGGAGGGCAGTTTTAAACAAAGCTCTCCACCACCACATCTCAACATGCGCCTCTCCCATTAACATTTCATCTACATGCATTAAGCAATCAGTTACAGGTCCCCTGCCATGACTGTCAACCTCATTACGTCGGAATTTTCCAGAGGAGTTCTTCATCCCCGCTCCCAAGAGAGCCTCCGACATTGGCACGGTAATAGTGATTAAACTGCCATCAAATGCATGGCTGGACTCTCAAGCCCTACACCAGTAAAGCTCAAGTGTGTCAGGTGTACTCGTGGAAACAAGGAGAGCGTGAGCGGTTGGGAAAGATGAATTTAATTTATGTTTCTGTAATAAATGGGTATTTTATGGTTCAAGGAAGGCTTGCTAATGCTGAGACGGGTCTACGTGAAGGGTGACGTTATTTTAATTGCAGAAAAAATTTGCTCCGTGACGCGTTCGAGTGTGCAATGTAAGACAGGGAATGATACAAACACGGAGGTGAGTAAAGAGGCCAGTTGTGTTCGGTAATGAACGTTTTATGCAGAATTACTTTACAAAATATTTTATTGTGAGAAATATTTGTCCGTTGAGTTTGAAAGCGTAATCCTTGGCTTGTAAGATACTGGTAACTATACCAAGGATAAAAGACAATTAATTATTTTCAGCCCTGACAGAGAATACTGTACATCTTATCTTATATTTACAATTGAAATATACTCTTTGTTGACAAGAGCTTGAGGACAGCACTCTGTTCATTGATAAAAGGTCAAATTCACTGTATTTTCTTATGTATTATTAAGTAAAGATATCTAATATGACGAATGCGATATGGTGAGAAAGTAATAACTGCTGTTTTCTCAAATGTCTGCCTGCTTTATCTCTTGCTGCCAAGCCCTTGGCATAATCCCGTTTATCCAGCACACCAGAAATATTGGAATTGTTTTCCAACACCGGACATGGACATCAGTCATGCTGGAGAGATTGTTTGTGTAAGGGTTTGAGCAACTCCTTGTTATGATTGCCTCTGGGCCGACACAAGGTCCAGATCCCGGCACCTGTCATAGTGTGTCTCAGCAGAGCCAGCTGTTTGGAGGAAGTGGCCCGTCAACAATCTAAGATGAAACTAGACTGCAAAGCTCTACGAATTGCTCTTCTGTCAACATTATTGCGTTCATGGACACAGATTTGACTTTACACAGTGTAGAGCTCAAAGTTAAGAATGACTATGTAAATGTTCACTTGCCAGCAATAAAATGTGTGGTTAGGATAATATTTAAATAATATTTCATTCAAAGTCTATAAAAGTACAAGTTGTGAATGATTAAAGTTGCCTGCCAAGATTGATATTGGATGTTAGCCGCTTATTCGAATGTACACCACAAGGAAAAGCAATGTGTCATGATCCTGTGCTCCTTGTCAGGTGTTTTCTAGTTTTGTGGACAGGCTTGTGACAGTACCATGTCTTTTGTGCTTGTTGTGTTCTGTGTGGAAGCACATGGCCATTGGTTTGTTGCTTGGTTCCATGTGCTCTCCTGTCCATCTCTTGGCCCCGCTCCCTCGTTTCCCTGTCTATCTTCCCTTTAGTGTTTCATTCCCCACACCTGCCCATTATCATTATCCCTGGTTGGTTTTCCCTATTTAATGCCCTTGTGTTCGCTGTCCTGTGCTGGTTCGTTCTAGTTGTTACTCTGCGTCTAGTTTGTCCTGTTCCTGCCTTGCCAGTTTGTATAAGTGTACGTTTTTTCAAGTTGTTTTGTTTTTTTAAGTTTTGGGAAGTCTTTGTTTTGAGTTGTTCTGTTGGTTATTTGCTGTTTGCCCCCATCGTGGGTTTTTGTTTAATAAAGTATTTTATTTCAACTGCGGTCTGCATCTGGGTTCTCTGTCAGTTTCATGACAAAGCTGAAGTGTGTAATTCTGTTTAATATTAATATTCGTCACTTTAAAAAAAGTTCCCTGCATTTTACAGAAAATTACCCTTAAGAAACATTGCTTTTGTTGAAGCAGCCAAAATTACCAACATTTACTCACTATGACACGAGTTTAAAGTAAGAAAATCTGTTTGTCTGACCAATGATGGATAGAGGAAATATACACTTTATTTGATTATTCAATTTTATTGTAAAAATTGAATAAAATGGAAAAAATGAAAACAACTAGCTAGGTTAGCCGAGTACGTCAAAAATCTATAGATATCGCTGATATTTCATACTGCAATTATCACTTTCTCCGCACAAGTGGACGTAGCGAGACCTGTTTTCTGATTTAGTCTTCTGACATAAAGCCTATTTCCAGAAGATGATTAGAAAAAAGTTCTTGTTTGTTTCATTTTTGCCCGTTCTCTATAAACGAAAGACAGGAAACATCTGTGGCTGCCCAGAGGAAGATGGAACGAGTGTCTCTTAGCATTTATTAGCCAGTGATTTGACAGTAATTGGTCTAGAGTTTTGTCATACTTTCATCGTACAGGCCCAGCGTCATCAACCCATCACAAGGGCTGTTCTCAGCTCTCTGGTCCATAGACAGCTGATGAACGTGGCTGACCTGCTTCTCTCTGTAGTCTGTAAAATTACTAGATATTTCGGTTTTACAGCACAGGGAACCAATCTCCATGGGCAACAAGGTCCTAATCAGGCATAAATCTGTATCGCAGAGCTAGCTGGATAATTAGACTGTATATATTTAACTGCATGGGTTGTTAGCTGACAACAAGATGTATGATAGTATGCTGACATTACAAATGTATTGAAAATGAAATGTATAAAGGTTTGTATGGCTTTGTTTACAGGGCAAACAAAAATTTCCCTCACAATTTATGCGATGAAAAGTATGTGAGGAACCAATAAAATTTGAAATTGTACAGTAAATGTGCCACCATAAATGTATTTTGTGCTTGTATATGCTTTTTTACATTTCAGTTTTGCTAAAAACCTCAAAATACTATTTTTTCTCTCACAAATATGCCTATAATTTTGCTTCAGGAGACATTACTCACTGGAGTCATTTGAATTGGCATGACATATTTATTATGGAATATACGAAGACTACATGATGCATTATAATATATAAAATGATTTCTTTTGTGTTCAACTAAAGATAGAAACGTCGTATACAGTACATCTGGGATGGCAAGAGGAGGTGTAAATTATGAGAGAATTTTTTGGGGGGGGTAATTTACCCTTTAATGCCTAAAACTTACACATTCCATAAGCGCCATATGACCATTAAACTCAATGATGAACAGCACGACAGTGCACGTCTTGAATTGTAACACCGTGGTACAATCATTCCCATTTGACTGCTCGGAAACGGACGCCCCTGAAACTCACTAGTCAGTCATCAGCTTAATGATAGTAATGATGCTGTAAAAAGATGCTGAGACAGGCTTTGTTTTATTGTTCTTTGAGGCCTTCCACCCGATCCACTATTGTCAGTTTCCGGCCCACCTCTCTCTTATCCTATATCTGCTGACGTGTGTTTGATGTTCGTGTGTAGGAGTGGGTGTGTTTCTCTGACTTTATTGTTGCAGAAAACGTAGCTCTTTGTACATCAAAAGCCCTGTTCCACTGTTAGCCCACAATCCACAGACACTGAAGAGCACACAGGAGGAGATGAGAGGAAGAGGAGGAGAGGGGGGAGGGCAAGGAGATGTGAGGAGCGGAAGAAAAACAGCCGTCAGAACGGATGCGAGGAGCGGGAGCCGAGACGCACCTGAGGGAGGGCACGTGGCGAGCACATCATTTCAACTATTTACACTCAGCATCTGATTCAAAAGACAGACTTAAGTAAGGCGTGTTAAACCCGATATATTCTATAATGCAACGTGAATTGAGCTGGAATTTGGATCGGAAGTATAAAACAACATGATTGTTACTATAAAATGCACGGGTAATTTTTCAAGTTTGATGTATGTAAACTAGTTTGATATTAGAGTGAGGTTTCATACTGTACCACAAATTAAACTGGAAGTGGATTTGGATGGGACAAATGAGGATATGATGCCATGATATGAGTCTATGTATAACATCCACTCCTTTGAATCTGAATTTAAAGTGGCGCACATAAAATATTCCAGAATCTAAAATGTATTTTATTATAGAGAAAAAAATGCATGGGCATAAATAATATATGTAAGCCTAACTGTCATACACTGTAAAAAGTCAAACTGTGCTTTTTATCTTTATCTTCAGATTTTTTAATACTGATTCAGAGATCAGAGATCAAATAGCTGTGGAATAAATTAAGAGACCACTTCAAAATTATTATTTATAATAATTACGATTTATGATCATTATTGTTTAATTCTGTGAACTACTAACAATATTTCTCCTAAATGTCTAATAAAAATATTGTTTCTATTTGCATTTATTTGCAGAAAATAAAAACTGGAGAAACAGGTCAAAATAAAATCTCTGTATTTTTTCAGATCTCAAATCCTGCAAAGACAACAACTTTTAAGCAATACAACAGTAATATTTGTACATGTATTAGGAAAAGTTAAAAAAACGATTTTTTATGTTTAACCTCGATTTTTATCAGTTTGCATGTGTCTTGTCAGTCTTTCACATTGCTGTTGGATGACTTTATGTCACTGAAATTCAACAGACACTGGGGACTGGAATGACCACAAAACATCTTGAAATGTTGATTAAATAAAAAATTTGGTCTCTTTATTTTTTCCTCAGGTAGGTGTGCACCAGACATTAGCGTCACCAGCAGCATCTATTCTTTGTTGGTTTGAGCCACTGCCAAAGTAAATGATTGATGGAGAATTGACAACAGAAAATCCTAAAATACAATGATGACTTCCAAAATAGGACATTTACATTTACGCATTTGGCAGTTGCTTTTATCCAAAGCGACTTTCATTGCATTGTATTATACAGTTTTGTTTCTGACCATGTGCAATCCCCTGGGACCGAACCTATGACCTTGGCATTGCTAGTGCCATGCTCTAACCACTGAGCCACAAGAAAGCAATGGGGGAGTAATGCACGTTCTGCATGTTATTACGGTTGCTATGCCAATGCAAGTCCCCAAATCAATAACACAGACTACTGCCACTCCTCTCTCCTGTCACACTGCTGTCAGCCCCTGCGTGCATAATCTATCAAGCAAAAGCTATTAAAACACAACATAGTTCCTCTCAAAGCCAAAGGCTGGGAATTTCAGTTATGATGGGGTCTTGACTTATAAAGAGAGATGGGGATTTGACTCCGTGCTTTGTTCCACCTAATCCCAGATTAATTGCACTCCAACAATGTAAGAGATTTCGATGAATACATATATCATATCCATGGCAGCTTGGTTTGCTCTCCCTCGTGAGCGTTTCTTGCGGAGTAAAGCCTAGCGATTCACTGAAATGGCTTTGCTGAAATTGTGCCTGGTGGGACCGAGGTATTTCTGAAAAGGTTTGGGTCTGTTGTTTGGACCATGCTCTTTCTTTGCCTCCCAGGTCTATTGTGATTGGAAGGTGTTGAAGGGAGATAGGGGTCCATTGACAAATGGAACCTCGGTACCAAAAACCGGCCAAGCGGATATACAGCAAACCCAGGTGGAATTGAAGCAGCGCCGCTCCCTTTCAGTCATACATCACACAAGTCCATCAAAAGTCTATTTCTCTCAGTTCAGAACAAACATGCTGCCCACAGTACAATACTCAGTCCTTCAGAAATAAAGTGAATGATCTTTTAGTCTCTACCTGAATTCTTTCTTTGGGTGCCAATTTAGTAAACGCTCGTGTTTGTCATACTTGAGGAAAGGACAAACGACATACACAGTCGTATGGAATGGAGGACAGGTTAATTTAGGTGCACAAATTTTTTTTGCATATCATTTTGACCTACAATGCCTTACATGCGAAGCATATTATTCACAATTAGTGCTTAAAATAACGGCTTTATTTTCATGGCTGTCTGCAATTAACCTGTAAACCGAAAGGGAGGAATTAAACATTCATTTATGTCACCGCATTTGAAGATTGTACCTCCACAAATAGTGACATGAGGTGCAGGCCACTGGGAAATTTTCGAACAAATCCCTCGGTGGCAGAAGTGTGTGTTTGACAAGAATGTTATGAAGATGAAACTCTCTGTACCCAGGGGACGGTTTTTGTGCCAGTAATCACGTTTCACTCTGCTTTCACTTCAACACTGGGACTGAAGAACTGGCAGAACTAAATGGATTTGCGGAGACATTGATATTCAGAGGCCGCGTTAATGTTTGGCTTAGATTTGCCCGTGGACAATAACCTCATTGTTGAGATAGGAACTAAGATTCTGGAGTTCAATGCAAGAACAATACGGAAAGTTTGTGTCCTTGAAACATTCCAAACAGGCACTTTTACAAAAGTGGTTAACACAACGTCAGTCAGTGTCGATATCTTGGTCTCCTGTGCGAGTTGCCATTATGTCCAAATTGCTCCTTTTGATGAAAATATCAAAATTCATGTTATCTTTCAATGTTTTGAGTGATCTCCTCTGGGGGTTAGCGATCTAATTAATAAAAAATGTACCACCCATTGAGATCTCATCCTCTAATGCTAGTCTATTTAATTACGACCGCCCCAAACAAAAAAATGCATCCCCTGAGCGTGGTGTTTTACAAAGCTAATGAACAATAGCTCCTTTACAATGCGATGTTGTGCTAAACAAAAGCATTGAGAGAGGCATTATGGGTATGAAGAGATTTACGCCGATGTTTATCTTAACTTTAACGAAATTGTAAATGATAACTCAAGTAGGCGTCTGAATGCTAATATTCTTATTGTACAGTGTAAAACGGACTTCTGTATATAAGGTACAGCTCATTCGTCATAAACAGAGGGGAAAAAGGCTTAAATCCTCCACTAACCTCACTTTTCTATCCAATTACCTCGCAAGCATAATAAGATAATTGAAGTCTTGTTGTTGTACATTTGTCATGTTTATGTGAAATTTACATGAGGGAGTCTATGGATGATGGCAGAAGTAGTGACTTCAGGGACATTGTTCCACCGTAATGTGCGCTTTTACAAGCCTATTTAGCAAACAGGAGAACACAACACACTTCACATATACGGTGATGTTAGAAAAAAGTATGTGTATAGCTCAGTGAATTGGCAACCTGTCTCCACCTTTCATGCATTAGACTGCATTCATCAGCATCACAATCAATTTGCATACAATTTATCTTCCTACATCAAAGTCAAGTGCTGCCAGAACCAAATGGACGTGCGAGTAGGATCCAATGCAGCACTTTGGTTCTCATCCTCTCTCTTTCAGTGGACTTTAATTCAGGCCTCTAAATTGCTTTGCATGTGTGCTGGGGCCCTTGAAAGAGGCTGCCAGTGTAAACTAGTCATCTAGCCAGTCATCTGATCTCTTTTTCCATCTAAAATGTTGCCGGGGGAGCTTTCAGCATAAATGGCAGTCCCTCCGCTGCTGTCTCCAGACCTGGAGAAAATGGCGCCGATTCATTTTGTGCCTTGCATCTAAACATGGTCATTAAGCTACAACAACAGGGCGTATGTTTCATGCACATACATTTACATTTATGCATTTAGCAGATGCTTTTATCCACAGCAACTTGCAGTGCCCTTAAGGCATGCTGTATGTTTTACGTAACATACGGCGAGTTCCCTGGGAATGTTACCTATAGCGTTGTAAGCACTTTACCGTGCTCCCATTCGGCTTGTGCATGTGTGTGAGGCATTGCTCATAAACACACACACACGATTTTCATGATCATTAATTCAACATCAGATTCATGTCTATTCTTGCTTCTCTCAGCCACTGTTTCTTTATTAATTCATAAATTATTTATTTTGCGTCTGTGTGGGTTTAGGTGTGTGCGTGCATGCGAGTTACAAAGACTACACAGGCAGTAGGGTGTTTTTAGAGCTGATAAATATGTTGGTACATATATGGTACATATAGACATTGTTGACTGTGAATGTGACCAAACAGGTGAACTGGTTTTCTGCGCACACACACACACACAAACGAATACACATTTCCACTAAAAATATTATAATCTTTGAATAGCCCTGGTTCTCCCAATAATATCGTCAGATATTGATGAGCAGTTATGCTCGATTTATTCTCAGAAACACAGAAAAGTCATTTGTAAGTCACAGGTCAAAGACAACGTTATAGAAATTAGTAGTTTCTCTTTTTAAACCTTAAAGTGATAGTTCACCCCAAAATGAAAATTCTGTCATCATTTACTCTTGTCATTTCAAACTTGTATGAGTTTCTTTCTTCCACAGGACACAAAAGAATACATTTTGAAAAATGTTGTTGACCGAACAGCGATGGCAGCCATTCACTTGCATCGGTTTTGTGTCCATAAAGTCAATGGCTGCCACCGCTGTTCGGTTATCCACATTCTTCAAAATATCTTATTTTGTGTTCTGCAGAAGAAAGAAAGCCATACAAGTTTGAAATGACAAGAGGGCTGAGTAAATGATGACAGAATTTTCTTTTTTTGGGTGAACTATACCTTTAAGAGTTGAATGCAGAGTGCTCATGTAAGCAACAGTTTTCTCTCAAGTGATACGGATGATCTGATCGCAACTCTCTTCCCCTGGTGCGGTCTGGTCCCTTTGACTTCGGCGCATGCGCAGTGAAGCGGCACTGTCCGACTTAAAAACAGCTGGGCTCTTACGTGCGTTCACAGAGAAACGTGGGACCGCAACGCAAAGGGGATACGGCAAGGATTTAGATAAGGATTATCGCTGTTATAGCGGTTTCACGGCTATGCAAAATAAGAAAACGCAAGAGGATTAGTGACACACATGAAGTGGAGCAAAACACCGAAACAGAGTGAGAAAGCGAGATGCGGCTCGCCTCGGATGAAAGAGATGCTTGTTGCGACTGCTCATGCTCGTGAAGAATGTGTTAAAACACAAGATATCTGAAGCTTCGCGATACACGCGCATCGTTGGTTTAACAGGCTGTAATATTCCGTATTCGTCATTGCCGGGGGTTTAAGAAGGTAAG